>NW_026856460.1:0-83741 GCF_026571515.1 Ruditapes philippinarum
ACGATACGAGCTTGTAAATGTTGTTTTCCATGTTGGTCAGTTGTTAAGATCTAAATGTAAGCTTGTTTTTTAAAAGCAGGTGCCTTCAATTAAAAGATTGGAATAAGAAGCATATTATTTGCTGAGCACGAATGCAAAAAAAAATTCTAGACAAACACCTTCGCATTTTCAAAGGAGTTTTCAAAAGGAACACTTTATATGTCTGGAACTTTAGCAACGGACGCCCTCCATAGAAAATGAGCATATATTGCAAAAGAAAAAAGAAAATAAATGTATATAAATGTATATCATAATAATCTTATTTTTATATCAACATCGCTAGCGTTAACTCAACGTTTACAATATCTATGAGATACATAAGTTTAATAATACAGACTTTTCGTATGACTGAAGTAATTCTTACTACGTAAGTTTTATAAAATAAATTATGTTCTAATGGATTTAGTATGGATTTCCTGATACAGATTACAAACAAGTGTACACATGCAAAATGGAATTCGTCCTCGATATATTGCGTATTACAAAGCTGACATGTGTGCTGATGTCGTTCAAGTCTGTTTCTACCATTTTGAACATGCCATTTATTTGTTTAAGGCAGATTATATTTCATCTCAAACATTCTACAGTAGAAACTGTCGCTTAATCACCATTATAACAGTCAATAATTTGTTATAAAGTCAATTCAGCTCAATTTGACAATGACAAAATGAGCATTATGTCGTTTTAGGAGTTTTTAAGCTAAAATGTCGATCCGTTTTTGTGCGTTTATTTCGTTATGTAAATATTTTAAATAAGATATAATTCAAACTAAACACTGGGCTGGGCATTAATGCACGGTATGTAAACTACACTCATAATAGTCTGGTGAATATGAGAACGATGCTTTTATACCTCATTGTTATATCCTCTACATTTTTTTTAATTGTTTTCATTGTTCATAAAATTTACATGTATTAACTTTGTGTCATACGTTTTGATGCGTTTATTTTTAACTAACATTGTGTATTTTTAATATGACATGTTTAAGTAACCGCTTTGCATTTCAAATCATGAAGTTTTAATGATTAACTTGTCGTTGCCCTGTCCTTTTTGTGTTTGCGGTCCGCCTGGGCTCCTTGCCATTGGTTCTTGTTGCTGGGTCATATGGGGGTTGCGTTCATTGAACGCCGCCTTTCCTTGTTGATCTTGTTTTTCATATTTTAATAGAGAGTATAATCCAGTATACATGAAACCGTCAAATATATTGAAATTCAAAGTTGTATTTCCTATACTGAGGAGATCATTAAACTTAAAATAAAACATTTACTTCAAAACGGAATTGCTATCCAATATAAATGAAAAAGCTTGACAAAATTTCGGTACATACCTTCTTAAATGTGCAGTCTTTTAACTATCAAATGCACTTTTAAGTGTTGATATAAACTTCTCCGTAAACTTAAATTGTTAAACACTTACGAAATACGTAAAATTGCAACACATGCGCTGCATCTTGTGGATAATTTATACAAACTTTATTATAACTTTCTTTTACGATCAACCTAGCTCGGGTGTAATTTGAATCTCGTTACGGTTCAAATTATGCACAAAAGATATATTTCATATAAAGCGGTAGTGTAAATGAAACTTGACAATTTATTTTGAACATTTAGCACAAACAAAATTTACATTGAGTTATGAAGAAAAACACAATACAATGCTGAAAAAAGACCAGGTCCGAAAGCTTAAAATGCTGATAAAAGCATTTTCTTTACATCGCATTAATTACAATAATATTATATTTATATGATAGATTTTACAAATGTTTGAAATATTGAATTTGAATAATACTTGTAGATAGAATCGAAGAAAGATGGAAAGTAAAAATGTCAAGTTAACTACCTATTATGGGTAAATTGGAGGAGCAGTAGAATATAGCATAGACTATGGAAATTGTTTACTATCTGAACTGCCTGATATATACTAATGTTCCCTTGATTCCCTTAGTGATACAAACATATACTGCCACCTTGATTCTTCCAACAAATCAACTGATGATGACGTTTCTCAACATGTAGGGTCTTTCCTCAGCACCTCCGACCCTATCCTAGATAATCACCCCCCACCCCAAGCTTCTTCCACCCCAAAATCCAAAGTTACCCCACCCATCCCTAAACCTACAGCCAGATCAAAATCCAAAAAGGAGCCAATTAATAAACAACAACGAACTACTGTACTCAACTTTACTTAATTGTAGGTCAATAGAAAATAAAGTCCCTGAATTACACCAGATGGTTGACCAGATAAAACCTGATGTCATCTGTTGTAGTGAAACCTGGCTCAAACCTGATGTCCATACTGCTGAGATATTCCCAGACAGTCTTGGTTACTCAGTCTATCGGGATGACCGGACTTACAGTCCAGGGGGTGGAGTCCTGATAGCTGTGTCAAAGACCCTGTTGAGTCAGGAGCAGCCTGATCTCAAAACAGACTGTAACATCTGCTGGGTCAAACTAACTATACCCGGATCCCGTAATATCTATGTCGGCTCATACTACAAGCCTCATGAAAATGACCCTGAGTCCTTATCCAAGTTGTGGTCATCTTTGCAGAAAGTCCCCAAAAATAGTATAATATGGCTTGCAGGTGACTTCAATATGCCCGACATAGACTGGTCTTCTGAGTCCATCAAGAGCTCATGTAAAATTAAAGATCAATATGAGAACTTCCTTGAAAATATTGTCAGTCTCAACCTTGAGCAAATGGTCAAAATCCCTACAAGAAATAATAACGTGTTAGACCTTTTCCTCACAAATCTACCATCTCCTGTATTCAATGATAAGTCTCTCCCTATTCTAGGTAACTCCGATCATGACATCATCTTCCATGAATTAAACATAAATAGGGGCCGTCCCATCCAACCTCAAAGAAAAGTCCACTGTTATAAGAAAGCAAACTGGTTAAAAATGAAATCGGAGTTAAAACAAATTTTACAAAAAGTTCATGGACTGTAAACATACAGACCCAAACTTGGCCTGGATTGATTTCAAACAGGAACTCCATAGACTATGTGACTTACACATTCCTACTAAAATGACAAAACATAAACAACATCTCCCCTGGGTTACTCCTGACATACAAAGACAAGTACGTAAACGGGATAAGTTGTATGCAAAACTTAAAAAAAGAAATGTTGCCCCAAATTCTGATCCCCATTTCAAAACTCTTAAAGCCGTCATCCAAAGAAAAATTCGTAACTCGTATTGGAAGTATTTGGAGTCAGTTATATTCAGTGGGGATTCCCAACCAGGTCAAAACAAAAATAGATAAATACAGAATCCCTAAAGAAAGCCCAACACGGCAAAATTGAAAATGTTGCAGGCTCGGTTTGATTGAGCCTGTTCATGGACGGTACTGGAAAGTGCAAGTTACCGTCCACGCCCCCTAGCACCGGCTTAAGCAGAATTCAACATTTAAACGTGAAATAGTAAAATTTTGAATTTAGAAACATCCGCAGATGTGTTCATACGGCGGTTAACATGGAACCTTCAATGTGACACTTTCGTGCCATTCCATGGAAAGCGGCGTATGGTCCCCAAGTAATAAAAAGCGTGTGCCCTAAACGAGAAAACAATGGGCGGAACTAAATAAAATGGAATTTTGAAAGGGGATCAGAGGTTATGAAGCCTGCGTATCACAGATAAGACGTCAAAAGACAAATTTAAAAAGCAGGCAACATATCCTAAGGGTGATTCAACATTATCCAAGTAGGAATATTGGAACCACCCAACTAGAAAATGCCGAAAAGTTGAAACTGAAAATACCACAAGCACAACAATAATGCCGTGCTGAACGATCTTCAAGGATCGAAAATATAACATCATTGATTAAATGTACGGGGAGACTTTTTACAGCCGCCACACGGCACAAATAACACGGATGTGATCTTAAAATAGATAAATACAGAATCCCTAAAGAAAGCCCAACACGGCAAAATTGAAAATGTTGCAGGCTCGGTTTGATTGAGCCTGTTCATGGACGGTACTGGAAAGTGCAAGTTACCGTCCACGCCCCCTAGCACCGGCTTAAGCAGAATTCAACATTTAAACGTGAAATAGTAAAATTTTGAATTTAGAAACATCCGCAGATGTGTTCATACGGCGGTTAACATGGAACCTTCAATGTGACACTTTCGTGCCATTCCATGGAAAGCGGCGTATGGTCCCCAAGTAATAAAAAGCGTGTGCCCTAAACGAGAAAACAATGGGCGGAACTAAATAAAATGGAATTTTGAAAGGGGATCAGAGGTTATGAAGCCTGCGTATCACAGATAAGACGTCAAAAGACAAATTTAAAAAGCAGGCAACATATCCTAAGGGTGATTCAACATTATCAAGTAGGAATATTGGAACCACCCAACTAGAAAATGCCGAAAAGTTGAAACTGAAAATACCACAAGCACAACAATAATGTCGTGCTGAACGATCTTCAAGGATCGAAAATATAACATCATTGATTAAATGTACGGGGAGACTTTTTACAGCCGCCACACGGCACAAATAACACGGATGTGATCTTAAAATAGATAAATACAGAATCCCTAAAGAAAGCCCAACACGGCAAAATTGAAAATGTTGCAGGCTCGGTTTGATTGAGCCTGTTCATGGACGGTACTGGAAAGTGCAAGTTACCGTCCACGCCCCCTAGCACCGGCTTAAGCAGAATTCAACATTTAAACGTGAAATAGTAAAATTTTGAATTTAGAAACATCCGCAGATGTGTTCATACGGCGGTTAACATGGAACCTTCAATGTGACACTTTCGTGCCATTCCATGGAAAGCGGCGTATGGTCCCCAAGTAATAAAAAGCGTGTGCCCTAAACGAGAAAACAATGGGCGGAACTAAATAAAATGGAATTTTGAAAGGGGATCAGAGGTTATGAAGCCTGCGTATCACAGATAAGACGTCAAAAGACAAATTTAAAAAGCAGGCAACATATCCTAAGGGTGATTCAACATTATCCAAGTAGGAATATTGGAACCACCCAACTAGAAAATGCCGAAAAGTTGAAACTGAAAATACCACAAGCACAACAATAATGCCGTGCTGAACGATCTTCAAGGATCGAAAATATAACATCATTGATTAAATGTACGGGGAGACTTTTTACAGCCGCCACACGGCACAAATAACACGGATGTAATCTTAAAATAGATAAATACAGAATCCCTAAAGAAAGCCCAACACGGCAAAATTGAAAATGTTGCAGGCTCGGTTTGATTGAGCCTGTTCATGGACGGTACTGGAAAGTGCAAGTTACCGTCCACGCCCCCTAGCACCGGCTTAAGCAGAATTCAACATTTAAACGTGAAATAGTAAAATTTTGAATTTAGAAACATCCGCAGATGTGTTCATACGGCGGTTAACATGGAACCTTCAATGTGACACTTTCGTGCCATTCCATGGAAAGCGGCGTATGGTCCCCAAGTAATAAAAAGCGTGTGCCCTAAACGAGAAAACAATGGGCGGAACTAAATAAAATGGAATTTTGAAAGGGGATCAGAGGTTATGAAGCCTGCGTATCACAGATAAGACGTCAAAAGACAAATTTAAAAAGCAGGCAACATATCCTAAGGGTGATTCAACATTATCCAAGTAGGAATATTGGAACCACCCAACTAGAAAATGCCGAAAAGTTGAAACTGAAAATACCACAAGCACAACAATAATGCCGTGCTGAACGATCTTCAAGGATCGAAAATATAACATCATTGATTAAATGTACGGGGAGACTTTTTACAGCCGCCACACGGCACAAATAACACGGATTAAAAAGTGTAAAAAGTTTTACAGCTTTGTTAAACATAACAAAACAGATAGCTGTGGTGTTGCCCCCTTAAAATCAGAAGGTCAAACTCACACAAATCCTAAGGATAAAGCAAATATCCTAAATAAACAGTTTGAATCTGTTTTCTCTCGGCCTCAACATTTAAGCCTAAAACAATTATGCAAACATGCAGTAAACCCCCCTCCATATTGCATGCCCCCTATCATTATAACGGTTGAAGGCGTTGATAAGTTACTAGCATGTTTAAATCCTAGTAAGGCACAAGGCCCAGATCAAATATCGCCACGGGTCCTTAAAGAACTCCACAATGAAATAGCACCTATCCTCGCCCATATATTCAGGTTATCTGTAGAAACAGGTATTGTGCCTGATGATTGGAAAAATGCAACAATAGCCCCAGTATATAAAAAAGGTCACAAATCAAAAGCCAGCAATTACAGACCAATATCCCTTACTTGTATCTCCTCTAAATTAATGGAACATATTATAGTCTCAAACTTGATGACCTATTTTGACAAGCATAATATCCTTAGTCCCTACCAACATGGCTTTCGGTCAAAACGTAGTTGCGAAACCCAACTGCTGAGTTTCTCCCAAGAAGTTTTTGACAACTTAGACAGTGGACAACAGACAGACGTGATTGTGATGGATTTTTCAAAGGCCTTCGACAAAGTCGACCATCACAAATTGATCCACAAGCTAAACAAAATGGGTGTTAACAAACAGGTATCCACCTGGGTCAGGTCATTTCTTCGCCACCGTAGCCAAAGGGTTGCAGTGGAAGGTCAAATCTCCGACCAACTACCAGTGTTATCCGGTGTCCCTCAGGGTTCAGTCCTAGGACCCTGTCTGTTCCTGGCATATATCAATGATTTGCCAGAAACAGTAAAAAGTAAAACCAGGTTATTTGCGGATGACACTATAGTCTATTTGACAATTAAAGACCAGACTGACGCCGAAAGACTACAGGACGACCTACATAAACTTGAAGTTTGGGAACGGGACTGGGCTATGGAGTTCAACCCAGACAAGTGTGAGGTGCTGAGGATCACCCGTAAAAAGAACCCCACCATCTTGCCATACACCCTTCATAATAAAACTCTCAAATCAGCAGAATCTGCAAAATACCTTGGAGTAACTATCTCTAAAGATCTAAACTGGACACAGCATATAAATAACATCACCTCCAAGGCCAAAAATTCTCTAAGAGTCATCCAGAGAAACGTCAAAACACAAAACAGGCAACTCAAAACATCAGCCTATGTTACTTATGTCCGACCACAACTAGAATATTGTTCTACCATATGGCACCCCTGGCAGAAACATCTAAGTCATAAGATTGAAAGTGTCCAACGAGCTGCGGCCAGATATGTCTTTAATAATTATAATTTCGACAGTAGTGTAACCCAAATGCTAAATGAACTTGGGTGGCCTTCCCTAGAAAGCCGCAGACTCCAGTCCTCTCTAGTAGTGTTCTACAAAATCCAATACAAACTTGTATATGTTAAACATAACCATCTGACCCCAACTAGAAATCTGAACTTCCTGATCCCCCAGTCCCGTACCCAATATCATCTAAATTCCTACTTCCCTAGAACTCTCAGGTATTGGAATAGCCTTCCATATCAGGTCAAATCCAGTCCCAGCCTAGATACCTTCAAGGATAGGCTGGCGACAGTCACCTTCTAGTCCCCTCCCCAGTATGTTTTTAATCTTGCACTATTCTCTTTATCCTGCACCTTTTTTATCTGTGATCTTTATCTTTTAGTATGCACTAATTCTTTTAACACAGTTTTCCTGACAAGCGCCTCCCAGTCATAGTCAGAATTGATTGTTCGGGAGTAACATGTAGATGTAGATGTAGATGTTGCTGTCGTCACTTCAGTTTGTGTCGCAGTTAAGGAGTGTGTGGAGCGTTACATTACAGTAAGCTGAAACTGTTTGGAAAAACTGTCTCTAAAAGTAATATATTCTTTGCATTCAAAGAAAAAAATGAGGGTAAGTTTCCTGAAGTCCACAATTTCATAGATGTGCATTTACAATAATCTTCTGTAAAGAAGGTGATTAAAAGAACTACACTCTGTAGACGTGCATGATAAATTAGCCATTGTCTGATACCTATATAGAAATATTTTGGACACATTTTAATGTTTCTATCCAAAAGACATATCCAAGAGGATAATAAAGGGTTATTTTGTATATCATCTGGTAGTTTATTCTATGAGAGATGAAGGAAGAAAAACATTACAGTACCCTTGTATATCATTCGAATTTCTTAATTTATAACGCGAGGTTTCTATTACAGAATGAAGGACAAAACTTGATAGATAGTCAGGAGAGAGTCCATTTTTCATTTTAAAAGCACTACTGCCAAGAGCTTCCCAAGGGACCTCTCGTTTGAGCTCATGAAAGGATGTAAAATGTGTAGCACCAGAGACGATTTTACAAGCTTCATGTTGGATCTTATCAGTTCACTCTTTTCATATTGAGTACAATTGATGTAAACAACATCGGCGTATTCTAGAATTGGTCTGATGAAGGTGTAGATTAATAAATAAAACATCGCCACGCCGGAGCGCAACATCAAGAAATAAAACGTCGGTGTCGTGGAGCGAAAACCGACTAATTAGCGGGGGTGCGGAGCGAAGTTTTATTTATTTAACTTCTCCTCGCGCCCCCACTTATAAGCGAGCGATTGTTTGATCAACGCCCCACCGTTTAATTTCTTAAATTTCACTCGGTCGACGTTTTATTTATAAAACTTCAGCCGCACCTCATCAGTTAACGTGTTTTCGCTCTGCGCCCCCGCCATTTTAACTTGTTAGTTATCGACTTTTCGCTTGGCGGGGTTGCGGGACCTTGTACAACTTTGAAGGGTTTTCTTTGCACAATATAAATATGTCCGGGGTGATTTCTCATGGCATGGTCATGTTTTGAACCCGCGATTTGTTCTTTATGTATGTAATTCGCATACAGTTTCGAAAAATTCACCATTTCCAGAGCAAACCATTTAAAGACCGTTTGTTTTTATAAGGGATCAATTTTGTCTGATTCCAATGCAAACTCGAGTTTGTACAAGTTTAAAGGGTCTTCTGTGCACAATGTAAGGCCAAAAGCCCTAACCAAAGTAATCTGTTCAGGAGATTTCCGCCTGGCATGGTCCGGTGATTTGTTCTTTCTGTATTGAAAATTGTATAAAAAAAACACCATTTTCCTGAGCCTACCGTTAAAACACCATTTGTCTGATTACAATGCGGATTCAATTTTGTACAAATTTGCATGGCCTTCTGTGCACAACATAAGGCCCAAAGTTTTACCAAAATAATATTTTCAGGAGATTTCCACGTGGCATTGGTCGTTTTTTCTTCCGTAGATTCGTTCTTTCTATATATAAATTGTAAAAAAGCACCAATTTCCTTAACCTAAGCAATATGTCCTTGAAATTTCCACGTGGTATGGTTGTTTCTGGACCGTCGATTTGCATTTTTCTCCCTCCATAGTCATTAATCGACTGATAAAACAACATCTTAGAGACAGCATCCTTCTAAAACTGAGATTGCCATAATTTCGATACTTAATAAAAATGAAAGCAAGGTTAGCTCGACTAAAAACGCACTTCAGAGAATATTCTTACAGGGATTGAGGTCATGCATAGTTAGTTATTTTAAAATGAACGCTATGTAATAAAAATACAACGAGAAACATGTAATTATCAAGTTCATTATATCAGTTTGGATGATCTTATTCACAGAAATATAAGGCTCAAAGCTCTTCCGCAAGAAAAGTAATAACAAGAAGTCCCTGTAAAATTGTCCCTTTTTGCAGCGGTGATTCTTTCTTTCTGTATATAAATCGTATACATTTTCGAACAAAATCATCATTTTTTTGAAAAATACACAATTTGGCTGACTCCATTGTGAATTAAATTTTGTACAACTTTGGAGGGTTTTCTTTGCAGAATATGAGGCTTAAAAAAGTCATAACACAAAAAAATTTGTCCAGGACATTTCCGCATGTCATGGTCATTTTTTAACCGTCGATTTGTTCTTTATGTATGTAAAAAATTCTGGAAACAAAGTGATCCCTCGGAAGCATTAATCACAACAAAATAACATAAGAATTGCAGACTCGGTTTGATTGAGTCTGTACATGAGGGATAATGAATAAGTGCAACATCCCTCATCATAATCAACATCATAATTCGTATACACTATTTTCCAGACACCGTTTGTCTGATTTAATTGGAAAACAACTTTGAAGGGTCTTCTTTGCAGAATGTAAGGCCCAAATTTCTAACCCAAGAAAAAAAAGGTCCGGGACAATTCCGCATGGCTTGGTCGTTTTATTACCGTCAGTTTATTCTTTCTGTATGTATTTGGATAAATTTTCGAAACAGAGCAAATCGTTTAAACAATATTTTTTCTGATTCCAATGCGGATTTGATTTTGTACAAATATGTAGGGTCTTCTGTGCACAATGTAAGACCAAAAGCCCTAACACAAGTTATATGTCAAGGTGATTTTCGAGTGACCTGGTCGTTTTTTTTTGTTCCGGGGATTTGTTCTTTCTATTTAAATTGTGAAAAATTACATTTTACCTGTACCAACCGTTTTAACACCATTTGTCTGATTCTAATGCGGATTCGATTTTGTACAAGTTTGAAGGGTCGTCTGTGTAAAATATCAGGCCCAAAGCCCTAAACCAAGTAATATCCAAGAAATTTCCGCCGGGGATGGTCGTTGTTTGTTTCGGCGATTTGTTTTTTCTGTATATAATTTGTATAAAAAACACCATTTTCCTTAGCCAACCGTTTAAACACAATTGGACTGATTTCATTGCAGGTTCGATTTGTTTAAAAATTAAGTTAAGTTAACGTATTATACTAACTACTTTGTGCTTTTGAACTCTTTGTTATGTGTGTGCCGACTGATACTGTTGTATTGTTACGGTTTAACATGTATGTATATGTTTCTTTTTTTGGCAATCAAATATGTTTAAATCATGAATTTGATTCTACATTCATTCTTTTCCAATGCTTTGGTGTCAATAAGTGATTAAAGTGTTATTAATCAGTAAGTCTTTGAATTGGTTGCTTTATTCATTTATGTTTTCCAATATTCATGGCTGCTTTTTATCCTGATTTGTTCTTTCTACCCTATGCAAGGAACTATTGTCGCCGACTGTCAAAAATTGGCCCCTCTACGCTTTTTGTCATTTTTGTTTTGAATTTCTACCTGTACTTTATCTACACAGTAAAGTTACAAAAGGATTGTGGTTCTAATGAGGTGTGAGTTCTTTCAGCAGGAAAGCCAAAAGGTCACTATATAGTTTAAACTGTGTCGATGTAACTCTAAACAAAATAAACAAAACGACTATCCGACTTCTATATATGTCTGAGTAGTTTTGAGAACGTTTAAATAAACTTAAAACATCAGAAAATGTTATGCTTTTACTTATACAGTAATGTCTCATGAAAAACTCAGGTTAAATACCGTTTAGTGTTCAATGCTGTTTTACGCAAACCGAAGAGACAGTTTGCCGATTGCTCAAACCAATTGATGACCTAACACTTTTCTTCTCGATGATTGTCTGTCCAGACAGTAACTTAATGTTTGTTTTAACACCAATTAAAGTTATATCCTAGATATTCAACCCTTACAATTGCATACGTGATGTAAAAAAACCTTTTTATCCAAACTTGATGTACTCTTTATCGATTAAGTTTAATGATCAGAGATTAAATGGAAATACAGATTAAATAATTGTATTTTGTAGATAGAAAGATGACTTTATAAATATGTGGTGAATTTATTACGCTGATTCGCACAAAAGAACTTACTAAAGATCGGATTATCTTTTATAGATTAATTTTGTTCAAATGTTAAAAATTGCTCTTAGATTATTAAAAATTTTGTTATTGCATTAAGATGGTTGCTGGCGTCGTCATGCATGATGATAGATGTCAAATAAGTTGCTTGCTCCAAAATAGCGTCGTTTCGGCATATTTTATAAATTAACTACATGCCAAGGATGAAAACATTTCGACTCTTAGAATGAAAATATTTATTTATATTACGAAGCCTAAAGTAGGTCAAAAAAGAAATTTCCTAACGGACTACTATTTGACTTTTATTTATCTCATAATTTCATCGTTATATTTATGACAGTGATCACTTTCAACTTAGTATATATGTTAAATAAGCACGATGTTATCATCATTGCAATAAACCCTTACCCTTGCCTGTAAGTCCTTGAATCCTGTCTGCAAGGTATTTTGCTATACAGAATCAGATTGTTTTTTCTTATTTTATTCGCATTTTATATCAAATTTTTAAAATTGTTAATTTATAAATACCATCTGACCAAATCTGCCCAAATAAATACCACCCATTCGTGAATGAAAAGACCGGACGAAATAAATGTTACTAAACGTTTTGCATTAACAACAAAAATCACCAAAATATCTATTTTTTAAAATTATTAATGCCCAAGCATTTTACAGAAATCGTTAAACGTCCTTAGTACAAGATATCGGAGATTTCAGCGTACCATTTAGTATTAATACGACTACATGTACTTCGTTTTCACTCTCCCACGGTCAGGACCAGACTGAATTGTTCACGCTGTACACGCTTTATTTATATGTTAATGAAGCATCATTCCTGCATTGTATTAAAACAATGATTTTAATTTGCATAATAAAAAACAATGTTTTTTAAAACTGATTTTAACTAAACCTTATTAGCATCTGTTAATAGAAGTGACTTCTGTTTGTTTGTTTTGGGTTTTACGTCACATCGACACAGTATATGTCAATCGCGACGTTCCAGCTTTACTGTTGAAGGAAGACCTCAGGTGCCCTTCCGTGCATTATTTCAGGCACGAACGGGCACCTGATTAGGATGACCGACGTTCCGTAAGCTAGCTGGATAGCTTCCTCACATGAAAAAATCCAAAGTCCCTGTCGGAATCGAACCCACAGCGGTGAGGGGCAAGTGCTTTGAAGTCAACCACCTTAACCACTCGGCCACGGACGCACCCGAAGTCTTACCTTACAAACTATTGTGAGTAATAAACAATTTTAAATATAAACAATTTGAATGATACCCTTAAATAACAAAGATTTGAGGATGAAAATAGCTTAAATACCTACTTTTCGTGTCATATCAAATTTTTAAATGGATGATTATATTTTTTTCTAATGCAAAAGGCAACTAATAGAAAGGGGAGGTAATCAAATTAACTATACAGTACGTTTCCGTCACACAAATACGGACATTATACTTCAAAATGAAGGACCTTTGCATATACCTCTATCGTTGGCTTTACTGTGAGATCGGTTACATGTTGTTTTATTTCATAATTTTTAATAATAATTCACATATGTAGTTACACCTTCCGTTTTGGCAGACATTAGTAACAGTGATCGAATAGAAACAGCACTTTAGCATAATATAGCCATAGCACAAACCGGGAACATTATGCTTAAATATCTCTTTACGACATATTCGATGTTTAAGAAATATGTGTCTTGCTAAGGTTAATGTGTAAAAGAAGTAAGTGTCTGATAGACAATTAAGCCTAATTTCTAATCTTAGACTTGTTGAGTAAGAAAAAGTCCGCTGGTCTCTGTTTTAGTAACACAGACATGGAACTGTCCATTTTTCGTCTACAGTATTTTTAAAACCTATCCGAGGTCACAATTTCCATGTTGGTGTTGTATTTCAACTATCGTTATAAACACGCCATATATTCTAAATGTCTAAACCATTTTGGTGTTTGTATTTGCAAATGTCAATATTCAAATGCAAACATTTACATATTGAAAATCAAAAATATTAAAATTGGACATTTTTTACATTTATAATAATAAAAATAATTATCTGAAGCACATTATCTTTTTTACTGTCTGTACAATATGCAAACATTTGTTTTTATAATGTTGTAGTAATGGAGATGCTTATAATCTGACGTAAATAGTGTTAGATGTAAAACGATTTCTAATAATGGTAGCAAAATGTAAACATAATGATATTTTAAAGCAGCTGACCTCCAGAAGATAGCAGAAAAAACTGCCGTCTTGCTAATATTTCAAAATCCCCTCTCAAAAACATTATATAGTTGAAAGAAATCGAAATGACACTTCAAAATGTTCATATTTTAGCATTATTGCTCTGAAAACCAACAGGAAATACCTTCTTTTATTATACCACGGAATTCCTTCATCCGGTTTTTTCCCTAGTATCACGTGGTCGTTCAGGACAATATCGCGACCTGTGCTCCGGAACGCACGAAATCCAGGATTTTATCAAACATATAGGGATACAAATAACTGCGTGTAGTAATTCATGGCACTAAAATTATAATTGATGAATTATCTTATATGTATGATGACCAATTTATTAATTTAACCTTAAGCTTGAAATGTGATAGAGGCCTACTAAATGACAAAAATTGATAAACGATCCCGGGCATACCGGATACCGGGATTTTTCTGGACCACTGTTGTGACACGTGACCACGTTAAATGAATTATCTTCTCCTTTTTGTATTGGCTACTGCGTTAGTAACGTAGTAGATTATGGAAAAGAAAGACCCGATATATTAACGCTTTTGTCAACATTCTTTCTTGAATCAAGATGTCAGTAATGATGGATTTATACAATAAATCTAACTAGATCAGTATTTACTGTTTACTTGAAATTTTATTTCATTTTTTTCATTTTACGATCTTGAGGTCAGTGGCTTTTACTTTCATAATCACTTTAATTGTACTTAGTTCAAAAACGCGAAATATTCATAGAATGGTTAGCTTTATGTCAAAAAGGCGACATTTTTGAAATTGAAATAGGACACAAAGAATAAAAATCATCAAAGTTTCTTGATCATTCTTTAATTATTTTATTAATAGCCTTTTGAGCTAAATGAACCTTTAAGATCAACAAATCAAAATCGGGTATATTAATACGTCACAATTGTTCAATACAACAAAAGCACATAGAAATGTTGCTCAGAAATGAATTAATAGTGAAATATTAATTTCTGTGATTTCTTTTACAGTCATAATCGTAATGCGCGGTTTAATCGACATAACAGATGATTTGATTGTTTTTCCTCATTTTCATGGACTTGATGTGAAGTCATAGACAAATTGAGACCGAAATTCCATTCCATGATGCTACTTGTAGCAAGGTACATTTGAAAAATAATGTACATATTTTACGAAAAATGCCAACATTTTAGGAGTCGTATTTTTGTGAGCGCAGATAGTCTACAAATTTCAATTCGGTTAAGTCAACAAAAAACACAAGCATATACACGTATAACTTACAGTTAAAACAAAATTAAGTAAAGTCACTCCTGAAAGTAATATTGCATGCACGGTACATCACTCTAGACAAATATTTCCATTTGTAGTTTCCGGTTCAACAGACATTGGATAAGTAATTGAATTAGAGCTGAGAGCTTTTATATCAGAAAACAATATCTTGAAAGATATTTTGTATTTTCTGCTTTGTCTTATCGCTGCTAAACGAAGTATTTACGACAATTTTAAGATTTCAGCCTTTTTAACAGATATCATTCGGTATTAGTAGTCTGTCATTTGCGGAAATAATGTAATAACTTGTAAGTAATTGAGTAATTGATTGAAGCCGGTTTGGAGGGAAAAAAGAAATTATTATAGTTAAAATTGCGATCAACCAATGCTTCTATCAAAACATATAATTAACTTGATCTAAGTACATGTTTTACAAAATATAACGGCTTTGTAATGTTTTACATACATTTAGTTAATAAAAACAAACAATAATAATAAAGAAAACTGTACACAACTATTGCGACTTAACAATAAACAATAATTTAAAAAAATAAAAAATATATTTAATAAAATGGTTTAATGATTAAAGAAAATATTTTTTGACTTATTTCAATATACCCGTTTGATGAGGACGACCCTCAATCGTTACAATAATTTTAATTTTTTGTATCATTTCACATTTGTACGGAACTGAAATTTTCAATTCGGTTTCCTTAAGAAAACTAAAGTATTTAGAAGAAGACTATATATATAGATATGAAACATGGACGTTAAGAGAAATACCATACCCTGAAACAATTGATATTACTGAAGATAATTATGAACGAACACTGCTTACAAGATTGATTTAATTACAATATATATATTAGCCTGATTCGCTGACCTAGTTATTTATTTAGATATATCATGTCAAATCCTAAAGTCATAGAACTCGTAATTTGATCAAACGATATCGAGCAATTAAATAACGAATGATTGTTTCTCAGAGATATTAAGTCTGACATGATAATATAAGTAAAGGCTGGATAAAGTTAGCATATAATTAAATAATATTTCCCAATCTATGTTTAGTTAGAGACTTAACACTGGGCCGGTTGAGTAGAAAGAAAAACATTTGTTGTACAAAATATTTCACCGTAACATAAAAACCATACAAAATTTTCCACCATAACATAACAATAAAGCACTGTAAAAAGTGAACCCATTTAAATTATAAAAATAAATAAAGGTCCTTTTTTCCTGGGGATTTTAAATTCCCTTTTTAAATGGATACTTGTAAAAAAACGCTTTTTTTCTTGTTTCAAAGTCTTTTGAATGGCAAACATATTTATAAAATTTAATTTTTATGATTTATAAATTTATATCTAATAAATTGTTTTAGGAAAAAACAGTAAAGTATGTTTGCTTTCCAATGGACTTTAAAGTCGTTTCCTTGAAAATATTTTATTTTGTAAAAATATAATGTCTATTTGAAATATTATATATGAATAATATATGCAAAGAAAATTTGAAATGGTTTAAAGCGGAAAAAAATAAATATCGCTGAAAAATTAATATTAAAATTTCAAAAGGACATAGTTCCACAGGCAAAAAAAACCCAACATATTAACATTTAAATTAAACCGTGCGACCTGGGCCTACGCCCTTGGGTGGTTACTTACAAGTGCTTCTTAGACATTTAAATGAAATTTGATAGAAATGTTCACTAACCGGTTTTAACTATATTACGAATACCCAGTTAAAGTAGTTTTTTGTCTCTTTCCACTTTTTGTCTGGATTAAAATATGGCTTTGAAACATTATCTTAAAAACGGAATACGATTGTAAAAATTAATTAAACCCCTGGATAAATTTCTAATTTTAATATAGCCGAGATTTGGGTGAGGGCAATTTTAAAGATGAGGCTAACTTTAAATTTCCAAACAATCATTTGTTGGGAAAAATTAAAATTGTTAAATGATAAATAATATCAAAGAATGTGATATATAAATAATACAAGAATGTGATATAAGAAAATGCCAATATTATGTCTTGATATTACAAAATTTTAATCCATGCCAAAGCTTAAAGGAAAATAGAGCCGCCCTTCATTGATTTTGTGGCCAGGCCTCATAAAGTTTAAACAATATCAGACCTTTTTGGTATTTCTATTTAAAAATCATTGTTTTTAATCTATATGTGTTTCTTTCTGAAACAAAATCACCTGTCAAAAATCACTCGAGGGGTTAACGCCCAAGCGCAGTAACATGCTCATTAAGGGTCATATCGATAAGACTAAGATCCCGAATGCTTTTTAGTTTAATGATTTAAAGTCTATTTTTCCCAAAGTTTAAATCCGTAAAAGATATTTTTAAACAAGTAAAGAAGTTTAAAAATTTTCTTTCTTTTTCATTTTTTTACCAAAAATTGGGAATATGTATTGGATAGAATGTCTTGATAAAGCTGAGAGTGACTGATAAGCCAGGCCATGCACTTTTTATCAGAAATCAATGTATTTGGCATGATACATATTAATTAGTGGATAATTTTTTAAACTTCTGTTAAATTAGGTTGAGAAATATTATTACATAATCATAAGAAAAGTCTTTCTTTTAAGGGATTTCTTTTTTCTCTATTTTTTCCACAAATTCCACAGTCTAATGGATGGTTTTGGATACAAATAACACATACTATATTGCAGTATTACCAATATACACATTCACAAATGCTATACCTAAATCATCTGAAGGTTGCATGTAAAATGCATGTAAAAACTAAATGACATTTGTATTTTCTTTGGATTCCAATAAATTGTCTGCTGAAGCAATAAGTATTTTGATTTTAAATGAATATATTTTCATGTTCACGTTGAGTGCCACATGGTAAATAATAATATTATATTAGTCATGTTAAGACTTGAGTAACACATTTATCTTATTAAATTTTATAAATATAAATTGGTTCGCAGTTTACATAATTTGCGATTGATTTTGAAATCAGATCAATTTCATTTAAAATCATTTATAAGGGCATTACACTTTTACCATTAAATTCGGTTGGTTCTATATTATGTTTCAATTGTCATATTTTAGTCAAGCTTGATCGTTAATCTACACGACCAAAGCAAAGTATTTAATTTGTACACTCACACTTATTATCTAACGCTATCATCCTCGCAAATAAAACTCCAGTAAACAAGCGATTGCTCTTTGTTTATCTGCAATATGTCGATTATTTGGTAAATTGCTGTCTTATGTTATTGTTCATTGATTTTAATGTTTAGACCTTCAAAACCCGGGGCTGTAAACTAAATTTCACATTGAAAAAAACAAGATTAAGGGGGGGCCTGAAACTCATCCTTATTACCAAGGCATCTAAATTACTCGGTACCAAATCAGCGTAATTCCAGCATAGGTTCAAAAACTAAGTTTAGCGGAAGCTTATTTTATGAACGATACATGTAAATGCATAATAAACTGTTGCTTCTTACCAAGGATAATCAACACTCTCATTCAAAGGCCGTGAAATAAACTAGACTGACTGTTTTAGAATTGCTACATGTTGATTTATTAAATGTTCCTTAGAAAGTCATGTGTTCGGAGAACATTTGACAGGAGTTTGTACTTAACTCTGAAACCTTTTACTAAATGTACATTTACATGTGTAATCAAGTCCGCCTTTTTCTTTAAAGTTACACAATTGTTAATTTCCTCTTATAGATTGATCTCAGGATTTCATAAAACAGAATAGCAAATCTTTGGAGCAATATAACTGAAGTGGTTTGTGATGAATTATTTACTTTTAAGGAGTTAATGTAAAGGATATTATGAGGTAATATTTGAATAGTAAAAGAAAATGATTGTTTAGTAAGGCTGAAATTCCTATAATATGATATATCATTTCCCGCTACCCCTCATTCTGCTGGGTCTGCTAGAGATAAGCCAATGCATGCCGAGTCCGGCACATCCGTGCAGTATGATAAGGTTGTTTATAATAAGTGTCATATCTGTTATGTATGTCATTGAACATATTCCACTTTTTTATGACATGCAAAACTGACATTTAAACACGCATCAGATAAATCTTTTGCTCTTTATAATTATGTGTGTCTATTTTATGGAATACATTAGTAAACTTGTTTGCCTTATATGTTTACGCTACTTATTTTTGCCTATTACATGTATTAGTAATATGTTAATGCTGCTAATTATGGATATTGTTTTGCAGAAGTAAAATTTTATAATATCGAAGCAACTATTTTGTATAGTTTGTATATTGTTTATAATTCCTCGGCCACATTACATTTTTAATGCCAGTAAGAAAGTCTTACTTCTTTAGTTTACATTCACTGGTTTCAATAAATTCATTACGTATTTCAAATATGAAAAGAAACTTTTCACCAATTAATCAGGAGATTGCATGTTACGAAGATGTTAGATGATGTTAATGCGCAAGTACAATTTTTCATGATCATTTGACACAATTGAAATGTAATTTGAGAAGAAATTGTTTAAAAACAAGCATTTGATAGTATTGCGGGCAATACAGTAGTCCCCTACCGGTCCCTCAAAAAGTTCTTTAATTGTCATACACTCCTGTGTATTGCCATTTATAATGAATTTGAGGAATGAAGTCTGTATTTGAAATATATCAACCACAAAACATAATAAAATAAGTTTGTCTATATCACAGTAATGTGTTAAGTTTCCATGCTTAGTAAGGAAATTATGTTTATACAACCTTGTCATATTATTACGATGTGGGATTTTAAAGTAAATCCTATAAGGAATGAAGAAGTTGGAGTGAAAATACCAGTTTCTCGAAAAAAATCTAAGTTCAAGTGGGGGACATAATTCTGGAAATAGTCTTGCTAGAGTATTTAAAACCTTCTCAAAAATGTCGAGTGATAATAAGAAACATAATATATGAAGTTTGAAGTAGATACATTAGGAAATAAAGAAGTTATTTAAAAAAAGACAACATTTTTTCCCCTAAAAATCTAAGTTCAAGGGAGGTAATACTAATATTTTTCGTGCTAGAGTTATAAACCTTGTCACATATGATGTGGTTGATGACCAGAAACTTATATTTAAAGTTTGAAGTAAACACCTTAAGGAAATAGAGAACATATAGTGGAAAAAGCTGAAAATTTTAAAATCAGAAATCTTGAAATTCAGGCTATTGTTGTCATAGCAACCAGAATTTTTTCAACATAGGAAGAAAAGAAAAAAGATGTGCATAATCATCCAGACTGGCCATCTTACCCATATTGTTTCAAGTTTTTTCATTAAAAATATTTTCAGTACTTTTTGAGTTATCACTGGATCCAGTTATGTGGTTAAATTTGCCATATTTTCAGACTATTTGTTGCCATTTAGAACCAAGAATTTTTTTTCAACATAGGAAAAAAAAAAAAAGACTTGCATAATCTCCATACTGCCATCTATCCATATATCAAGTTTCATTTTAAAAATATTTTAGTACTTTTTTTGCGTTATCGCGGGATCCAGTTTTGCGGACGGACGGACTGACGGGACTGACAGACTGGGACGGACAGACCCAACAGACGGGACAGACGGAAACGGAAGGGTTAAAAACCTAAACTAACAAGCAAAATTATCATAGTATTGCAAGCAATTCCATAAGTCCCCTACCGGTAATAGCCCAAGCAACATTTCTGAAAGGGCCATTGCCATTCACTTATGTTCCTATTTTAATAAAATTTGTTGAAAAAAGTTTATCACAGGAAACAGTTTTTTTATGTACAGAAACAGGACGGACTGAAGGACACTCTAAGTTATTTTTTTTAAAACATCCCTGTTTTATCAAATATAACATTTTTAAAACCCTATTATGGGATTGAAGAAGTTGGGGAGTAAAAATTACCAATTTCTCAAAAAAAAAATCTTAAGTTCAAAAGGGCATAAATTCTGGAAAAATAGTCTTGCTAGAGTATTGAATACTCAAAATGTTGATGATAATATGAAAACATTTATATGAAGTTTGAAGTAGATACATTTCAAAAAAAAGAAGTTATTTTAAAAAAAAAAAAAAAAAAAATGTTTTTTCATGAAAATTTTAAGTTCAAGGGAAGGTAATTCTGATAAATTTTGAGCTAGAGTTTGTAAACCTTGTCACATATGATGTGGTTGATTCAAGCAACAACTTATATTTTAAAGTTTTGAAGAAAATACCTTAAGAAATTAAAGAACTTATTGTGAAAAAAAACTTAAATCTAGAATCAGAAATCTTGAAATTTAGTCCTATTTGTTGCCATAGCAACCATAATTTTTCAACATAAGGAAATAAGAAAAAAGGGATGTGCATAATTTCCCATACTGACATATTACCCAATGATGGTTAAGTTATTCATAAAACTTATTTTCAGTACTTTTTGTGTTATCAACTGGATCCACGTGATGTGGTAAAATTTGCCATATTTTCAAGTCTATTTTGTTGCCATAGCAACCAGAATTTTCAAAACATAGGAAGAAAAGAAAAAAGTACGTGCATAATCTCCATACTGCCATCTATCCAATATATCAAGTTTCCCAAAAAAATATATTTTCAGTACTTTTTTGCGTTATTGCAGGATCCAGGGTTATGTGTAAAATTTGCCATATTTTCAGTCTATTTGTTGCCATTAGCAACCAGAATTTTTCAACATAAGGAAGAAAAGAAAAAAGACGTGCATAATCTCCATACTGCCAATCATAACCATATATCAAGTTTTTCATTAAATATATTTTCAGTACTTTTTGTTGTTATGGGGCGGGGATTCCAGTTTTGGGTGGGACGGACGGGAACTGACGGACGGACAGCACGGGACGGACTGACGGACGGACGGACAGACGGACGGAGGGTAAACCTAAAGTCCCCTCGGTAAAAACCGGTAGGGGACTAATAACTTTCACATGCATACATTGTATATGATATCATTTTTAAAGATAAAATATTTTTAACCATGTTCCGAATATTCTGGTCATTCGAGATTATTGACTCCAGTACCTTAAGTGTTGAAAAAATCGGTGCTTGGGCAAGAAGGCTGATGCACGTTTAATTATTCCTCATGTACAGACACATTCAAACCGAGAGTAATTTTGTTGCCTTTAATGCTTCCGAGGATAACATTTGTTTATATTAACAAATATTTCAAATATAGACTTTAGAAAGTACGAACATTTTTTTCAATTTCTGTAGTGTTGTAACACACAAGTTCCATTGTTTTATTTATAACTGAGAGCTTACATTCTATCTGAGAACCAGTCGATTGAACTATTGTGTCGTAAATCATGCATAGAAGATCTAAATGTCCAATATGTCCATAATTATGTTTAAAGTGCACATGTAATTTTGATCTTCTAAAGTTTTATTTATTTTGAATTGAATTAAAGGTATTTGTAGATTATGATACATATTTTGCAAGAATCCAAGAAATTAATCCTGATTTTAAAGCAGCCTTTAGCATTTCTAAAGGTTTAATATGTTTGGATAAACCGTATAATTTTCAAATCAAAAAGAATAACGGTGAAAAACATAAACAACAAGCATTTGATAGTATTGCGGGCAATACAGTAGTCCCCTACCGGTCCCTCAAAAAGTTCTTTAATTGTCATACACTCCTGTGTATTGCCATTTATAATGAATTTGAGGATGAAGTCAGTCTGTATTTGAAAATATCAACCACAAAACATAATAAAATAAGTTTGTCTATATCACAGTAAAATAAGTTTGTCTATATCACAGTAATGTGTTAAGTTTCCATGCTTAGTAAGGAAATTATGTTTATACAACCTTGTCATATTATTACGGATGTGGGATTTTTAAAGTAAATCCTATAAAATGGAATGAAGAAGTTGGAGTGAAAATACCAGTTTCTCTCGAAAAAAATCTAAGTTCAAGGGGGGACATAATTCTGGAAATAGTCTTGCTAGAGTATTTAACCTTCTCAAAAATGTCGAGTGATAATAAGAAACATATATATGAAGTTTGAAGTAGATACATTAGGAAATAAAGAAGTTATTTAAAAAAAGACAACATTTTTTCCCCTAAAAAATCTAAGTTCAAGGGAGGTAATACTGATATTTTTTGTGCTAGAGTTATAAACCTTGTCACATATGATGTGGTTTGATGACCAGAAACTTATATTTAAAGTTTGAAGTAAACACCTTTAAGAAATAAAGAACATATAGTGAAAAAGCTGAAAAATTTAAATCAGAAATCTTGAAATTCAGGCTATTTGTTTGCCATAGCAACCAGAATTTTCAACATAGGAAGAAAAGAAAAATATGTGCATTAATCTCCCAGACTGCCATCTACCCATATTTTCAAGTTTTCATAAAAATATTTTTTCAGTACTTTTTGACGTTAATCACTGGATCCAGTTTATGTGTTAAATTTGCCATATTTTTCAGACTATTTTGTTGCCATAGCAACCAGAATTTTCAACATAGGAAGAAAAAAAAAGACGTGCATAATCTCCATACTGCCATCTATCCATATATCAAGTTTCATAAAAATAATTTCAGTACTTTTTGCGTTATCGCGGGATCCAGTTTTGTGGACGGACGGACTGACGGACTGACAGACTGACAGACAGACAGACAGACGGACAGACAGACGGACAGACAGACAGACGGACAGACGGACGGAGGGTAAACCTAAAGTCCCCTCCGGTTAAACCGGTAGGGGACTAATAAGGCAACACCTCGATACCTCTAATCTACCGGTCCGCTATCTATATGTAAATTAGTATAGCGAACGATTCGTTTTCCGATCTTCAATTTTCAATTACGATCGTCACTGGCGCCGTATCAATTGTATTCAGCACGAAGGCCTAACAGCGATATGATGCATTTTTCTAACAAAAATAAAAGCTGAATGCCTCTTTAAATTGCTGATTATTAGTAGAGGCAGAAAATACCAGCAAACAAGTGACATAAATGACAGAACAGCAAACTTGACATCGACATAAATACGATTCTTTTCTCGTAATGACTTTTAATGCTTATTAACCAAAGAGTTATTTTAATCATTAAAATACATTTTAAATAATAAATCAAAGCGGCGACTGTTAAGCACTGGAAATTAAATACATTTTGAAAGTATGCAACCGATAAGTAATAGAGTAAAAATTAAGTCATTGAATATAAACGTAACACAACCTGATGTTTAAACTGCAGAAACATTTCATCATTTTTCATCATTTACTTTATAAACAAGCGAACGCAATGTACGCATCACAACAATTGAAGTCGGAACTCCGAAAATTTTGAAACGCTTTCAATTTTATTCTTTAAAACTCATTATCTTTGTATTGTGATATTGCGTCATAAACTTTGATCAATAAGGCATTGTTATTGTGGGTCAGTGATCTTTACTTCTATATGTTTGTGCCAGAACAGCGATGGATTTTGTAAAACGTTCAGATGCAATCTGGAAAACAAAGACCTCATATATTATCTTTGCTTGGCAAACTATATATTAAATTACGTACTCTTTTTTAAAATTTTTTTTATTTTCCTTTTTTAAAAAAAAAGGGGGATTTTAAGTTTAAATTGGGAAAAAAAAGGGCCTGAAAACTTAGAAAACTTTTTTCAAAAAAAATTTTTGATTAAAAAATTTTTGATATATTTAAAAGGGGGGGATTAATTTTCTAAACAAAAATTTTGCATTTAAACCAAAAGTTTTAAAAAATCCAAAAAAATTTTGGGGGAAAAATTATCGCAATTTGTCGGCTTTTGGTTTAAAATTTAAATGTTTTTTATTTAAATTGGGCCCTTGGGGTGATTTTAAAAACTTTCCAAAAAACCCCTCAGTTTTAAATTCATTTAATTTTTTGGCCAAAAATTATCCGAAAACCCCTTTCCCAAAAACCCCCCTCTCTTTTTAAACCCCAAATTTTGTTTTAATCAAAGGGGGGGGGCATAAAAAGGGGGTTTGGGGCCCAAAATTTTGGAAAAAATCATAAAGGGCCTTTTTGGGGCGTTTGTTAAATTTTTTTGGGTTTTTTTCTTATTTAAATTTTGGGGGGTTTAGGGGTTCCCCTTTTTTTTAAAAAAACCGTTTTTAAATTTTTTTTTCCTTTTTTTAAAAATTCCTTTTAAACTTAAAAAAAAAGGGGGGTTGGGTTTTGTAAAAGGGGATAAAATTGAATTTTTTTTGTCTAACCAATTAATTTTTCAATTTACTTATGGGTTAAATTCCTGGGGCATTTTTTGTTTTTTTCCATTTAATTTTTTTGATTTTTCATTGGGGAAAAACCCAAACTAAAATTTAAAAAAACCCTTTTTGGGGGAAAAAAAACTTCCATCATCCTTTTAAGGGGAAAAAGGGGTTGAAGTTATTTTAAAACCTTTAAAGTTTTTACTTTTTCTCTATTTCAAAAACCCAAGGGTGGGGAAAAAAAAATAAAAAATTTAAAAGGTTTCAAAAACCCATTTAAAAAATTTGGTTTTAATTTTCCCTTAATATCACAGTAAAAAAAATCTGACAAAAAAAAAAATAAAAAGAAAAATTTTTAAAAAGCAACTTTTACATTCATTTTTTTAAAATAACCCCTTGTTTTTATAAATTTGGCCCTTAATTTTTTAAAAAGGGGGCCCCCAAAGGAGGGTTTTTTTGGGGGAGGGGGTAAATAATGAAAATCAAAAGGGTGGGGGGGAATTTTTTTAAAAAATAACCCCCTTTTTTTAATTTTTGTTTTCAGAAATCTGGGAAAAAAAAATATTTTTTGGGTATTTAAAAAATTTAAAATTTTTTAAATTTTTATTTTTTGGAAAAAAAAAAAAAAATAAAAACCCACTTTAATTTTTGTTTTTTTAAAAAAAAGGGTATTTTTGCAATTTTCCCCCCTTTTCCGGAATTAACCTTTCCTTTTAACCTGTTTTTAACTCGAATAAATTTCATTTTTTCCCCTTTTTTTAAAGTTTTTTAATTTTTAAAAAAAGTATAAGGAAAAAAAAATTTCCCTTTTTTCTCAAAATTAAAAAAAAATTTTTTATTACTACCCTTTTACTTATCAAAAAAATTAACATTTTTCCCATCCTTTTTTTTATTTTTGGGGTTTAAAATTTTTTTAAAAAATACGATAAAAAAAAAACATTGACTTTTTAAAAATTTTTTTCAGCCAATTTTTTAACATTAAATTTTGGAAAAAAAACATAATGGTTTAAAAACCCTTTACGGAAAAAAACCCCAAAAATTAAAGTTTTAAAAAAAAAAATTTTATATTTTATATTGAAAAAAAATATTTTTTTCTTGGGGTTTTGGGGAAATTTTTTAAAAAATTTTTTTCTGGGCAAAAAACCCGGGCCCTTTTGGTGGTTTGGGTTCCCCGGGGGGGGACAAAATTTTCAAAAAAAACCCAAACTTCTACACTTTTTTAAATAAAATAAAAATTTCACAAAGGGGACTCGAAAAAAGTTCACATTAATTTTTGTTAAATTTAAAAGGGGAAAAAATGTATGCTGAAAAGACTAAAAAGTTAAAAAAGGGGTTTGCATTGGGAAAAATGGGGGCCAAAAGGGTTTAAAAAATTTCCGGGAAAAAAAATCTATTTGGTATTTTTTGTTCCAAAGGGATTTACCCCCCCGGGGTTTCCCCAAAATTTTTAAAATTTGGTTTTTTAAAAAAAAAACAATTATTGGAAAAATAAAAAACCTGTGGGCCCTTTAAAATTTCTTTTCGTATTTGTCCACAAAAAAAACCCTTTTTTTATTTTTACAAAAAATTTTCTTTAGTTAAAAAACACTTTATGCTAAAGTTTAAATTATTTAATTTTTTCTTTTTCCCTTTTTTTATGGACCCCCTTATTTCCCAAAAAAAAAACCAAAAAAATTTGTTCAAAAAAAAAAGAAAACGTTGGAAAAAAACCCAAGGGGGCCCCAAAAAAAGGAAAAAGCTAAAGTTTTTTTGTTTTATTTTCAAAATTTTTTTTTTCAAAAAAAATAGGCCCCAGTAAAAAAATAATTTTATTTTTTTTATTGTAAAAAACCCGCAAAAAAAGAAACAATGCTTAAAAATTTAACCCCAAAAGTTAATTTTCTAGGCCCTTTTCTTTAAAAGAATTTAAAAAAAATGGGTTTTGACGCCAAATTTGGGGCCTTTTTATACTTTTATATAAAAAGACCCCATTAAAAGGAAATTTTTTTTTTTTCATTTTATTTTCCCAAAAAAAAATTTTTTTACCTCTAATTAAAATTAAATTTTGATAAATTTTTTTTTTTTTTTATTTTCCTCTCAAATTTTTACTGTTTAAAATATAGGGCCCCAAACCCCCTTGGGGCCATTTTTTTTTTCCAAAAAAATTTTTTCTCCTAAAATTAAAAAATCGTTTTGGGGGTATTGGAAAATTTTTGGCCCCCAATTTTTCGGTTCAAAATTTTTTTACCCCAAAGGGGTGCTTCCAAAATTTTTAAGTAAAATTATGTAAATTTTCCCGGGAAATTTAAAAGTATCCAAAAATTTTTTATTTTCGTTTTAAATTAAGTTTAAAATTTTTATCACCCCCTTTTTTTGTGTTTTTGAAAAAACTTTTTGGCCCCCTTGTTTTATTCCTTTCCTTTTTTGGGGTTTTTGTTGTTGTTATTTGAATGTTTTTTTTTTTTGTTGTTGGGTTTACGTTGTTGTTGTTGGGTGAGTTGTTAATGATGATTGATTTAATTTATGATTGGGGGGATTTATTTAAAATTTTGTTTTTTTGCTTTTTTATGTTTTTTAAATTTTTCATTGTAGAAAAATTATTATTTTTCTGGGAAAATAAAAGACCCAAAAAACTAAAACTGTTGAAAAAAATGTTTAAATGGAAGATGTAAAGATTAAAAAAACGGGATTTCGGCATAAAAAAAAAATTTTCAAAAAATTTTTAAAAGTTTCAGAAAAAAAGGGGTTATTTTTATTTTTATTTTTAATTTAAATTTGGAAAAAAAATAAAAAAAAAAATCATATTATTTTTTTTATAATTTTTAAATTGTAGTTAAAAAGTTTAAAATTAATTGGGTTTAAAACTTTTTTTTTTTTATTGGGCCCGGGGTTTAATTTGGCCCTTTTTTTTCATATTTTTGATCATTCGAGAAAAAAACTTTTGTTTTAAAGTTGGAAAAAATTAAATTTCCCCAAAAAAAACCGGAAATTTTTTTGAGCCCAAAAAAAAACAAACTGAATTCTAATTTTTGGTTATGTGATAAAATTGGAAAAAAATAAAAAAAAATTAAACAAAATTGAAAAAATTTGGGCTTTTTCCCAATTTACTTTTTCTGAGCTCCTGACCCCTTTTTCTTTTAAAAAAAAAAAAACAAAATTTTATAAATTTAAAAATTTAAAATTTTTTATTTTTCCCTTGGCCCCCAAAAATAAAATTTTAATTCATTTAACTTTTATGGGGAGCTGTCTTTTATGAAAAAACCCGTATTTTAAAGATGGGTTTATCATGAAAACAAAACTTTTTTTCAATTAATTTTTTGTCTCAAGTCAAACCCAAAAGATTTGGGTTTACTAGGAAAGGCGAATACATTTTTTCTGTTTGGAAAATGTTTTTAAAGGAAATTCCCAAAATTTAAATTTAACCCTTTTGATTCCCCTTTTTTTATTCTTTTTTAAAAATTTTTACAGATTAAAGGGGGAAATTTTAAATAAATTTCAGTATATTTTTCCCAAAAAATTTCCCATTTAGGAAAAGTTTCAAAAGTTTTTACACCAAAAAAAAGGCTTTAATTTTTTTATTTAATTTTATTTTAACAAATTTTATTTAAATTTTGGGAAAATCAAAGGGCCCAAAAACAAACGGAATTGGGGAAAAAAAATAAAAAAAAAAATACCCCTTTTTAAAGCCGCCCCCCAAAAACTTTTTGGGGGAAGGGTTTGGGTTTTTTGGGTTTTTTTTAAAAAAAAAAATGCAATTTAAGATTTAAAAAAAAAATTAAAATTTACGCTCCGGGTTTAAAAACTTTACCTGGGAAATTAAAATTTTTAAAAATTTGTTTTTTGTAAAAACAAAATTTAAAAATTTTTTAGTTATTTCCTTTTCGAGAAGGGGAAAAAACCGGTTCACTGATAAAATAGAAAAAACAAAAAAAAATAAAATAAATTTTTGTTAAAAAACTTTAAAAATATTCGCACAAAACCAAAATTCTTTTTAATAAACAAAATTTCGGTTTAAATTTTTAATTGTCCAGTTTTTATTGGGGGTTAAAACCTTTTAAAAATTTTGGAAAAGGGTTTCCAAAAAAAAATTTGGCACAGGGTTTTAAACCCCTTTAATGTTCCAAAATTTTTTTAAAATTTTGTTTTAATATTTAAAACAGGGTTTGCAAAAAGGGGTTGCCCCAAAGGAACATGTGTAAAGATTGTATTTCGTCAAACGGAATTTTTGAAAATTTTTTTTGATTAAATTATTAAAGAAATTTAAAAATCCGGGGAAAGTATTATTTTTAAAAAAAAAAGTATGGTTACAAATAAACATAGACTGGCGAAGTGAATCCAAATACATTAAAACATGTAATTAAAATGGGCGGCATATTTTCATTTACAGCTGTTTGATATCCCTTCGACATAGTTATGAAACATTGAATCTGTGCCATATAGCTTTGTTTTTAATTTTGAACGGCATTCTATAAAGCATGTATGAAGGTATTTAACGCTAAAACAATCACAATTGTTTATTTACAGTGTTATCACCATTTGCAATGTTGACTTTTACCGTTTTATTTTGAATAATGTAACGATAAATTTGTTTAAAACCCTTTATTTTAAAAAAAAAATTTAAAATTTTTTTCAGGATGGGTCACGAAATTTTTGGGCTGTTTTTCCAATTCTCCCTATTGAAATAAAAAATACCCTTTTTTTTTTCGAAGGGGATGAATTTTTAAAAAATCGATGTGTTTTTTATTTTTAACTGTTGAATGCATGACCAAATATACCTTAAACGAACGGTCTTTGTTATATTTTTTTCTTAATAAACAAAAGAAATTTTATTTTTAAAACCCATACATTTTCACTCATTTTGTCAAACTATAATAATTATTCTTGTTTTATGAAAGCCAGTATTTATTAATTTGTATGTTTGAATTTTGCCAAGAAATTTGAGGTTTAAAATTTTTACAATGGAATAAAATATTTTTAATAAAAGTAAAAAACTGGTATTTGGTTTTTAACAAGTTAAAATTTTTTCCGAATCATTAGGGACCCCTTCCCAAGGTTAAATTGTTTGGGAAATTTTGGCCCGGCCTGGATTTTGGTTAAATTTTTTACTGGAATATTTATATGGTTTAAATTTTTAAAAAATGCTTTGCCTTAAAAATTTAAATTTTACAGGATAAATTCGGGGAAAAAAGAGAAATACAAAATGATAACATTTTATGTAAATTTTTATTAAAATTTAGGGCAAAACTTGAAAACCCTTAAAAAAAAACCAGCCATTTTTAAAGAAATTTTCCCCTTTTAATGGTGTTCAAATTTTAAGGTTTATATTTCTGCCCCGTACTCTTTTTTTGGAAAATATTAAATTTACATCGTGTGAAAAAACAAAAATAAAATTCTTTTAATTTTAAACAAATTAGATCACAGTGAATATCTTTACTCTTAGATACAATAAAGACATAAATGCAAAAAAACTTCCAAAACGATTCAATAAATTATCTGCTTTTATCTGTTACTAGGACATATATCTGCTATTACAAAAACATAGTAACAGTTTTGTTTCATACGACTTTCTCAGTATTGAATTATATGTTCATGTGTTCCATCGAAAGCTATTGTAACATGATGTTTATATATATGGTCTAAAAACTTAAAATGACGTTTATATATACGGTCTAAAAGCTAAAAAGACGTTTATATACACGGTATAAAAGCTGAAATGATGTTTATATATACGTTCTAACATATTGCATGGTAAAGCCTCATTTATGCACATAAACGTTTCCATTGTGCCCCTTTACACCAGGAAAATATATTTCTCTGACTGTTATCTTGATTAGTATCAGACAAGTTATCCCTGTTTTATTTGTGTAAAAGATAGGTGGCTATTGTTATGTATGTATGTATTTAAAGTTTTTTATCATTCCTGAGAGTGAATTATACGCTAATGACATGAATAATTGTTCTACCAAAAATGCTAGAAAAACATACATATGGCAAAACATTACGATGGTAATAATTATTTTTATGGTAACGAGCTTAGTATCTAAAGTAAACTGAATCGAAAGGCCAAGTACCTCGCCTTTGATAATAATGTATTTAGCTCCTACGTACGGAAACGTTTGCTGTAATTTACGGTTCATTTATACGAGGAAGTATTTACCTATGAGAACGAATGAAGTTATTCTATACTCAGTGATTTATTTCCTCGTTTTCAAATTCAAATGTAGCTTTGTATGACGTGGACAGTTATCATTACTGCCCCTGAACAAAAAATATTTTCATTTTGCCAGTTATCTTTGTTGTTTTTGTTGTTGTTTCTGTTCTTTTGCATTCTCTCTTCTTTATATATATATATATATTGTTTTTTTTCATTTTATTTTTTATATCTTATTATAATTTTGTTGTTGTTGTTGTATCATAGAAAATCTAGGAACTTGGTGATATATCATCATTAATCATGTTTTGTCAGATTCTTGATGATTTACTCTCGCATTCATATTAGTTTTGTATTCCTGATATGAATGATTATTACAATAGCTTGCTCATTGTTTAATGTATCCATGTTTTTACCAACAACAGGATTTTAATGATCATCTTTAATGCTTTCTGTATGCATTGATTTAACTTTTCAATTACGTAACTGCTTCTGAAACAGCATTCAAAATAAATCTAACGTATTGTTTGAATCTTTTTCAATGATAGTTTTAAATTATTTTACTGAAGAGGAGCTAGGTAGGTTAAGTACCAAATAAAAAAACATATTGTAATGATCTTAATATTTCCTTTTTTAATTAATGATAAGTATTTGTCGTATGTAGAGTACATCTGACAAGAAATATTCATTTTCCTGTAAGAGGTGATTTGTATAATGTCTTAACGTGTTTATATTTGAAAAATATACTATTTGCATTGCTTTTGGTAATAAAAAATTAGCATTATTTCATGAAAAAGCTTCTCAAAAATAATTGTTTTCGATTGCCTTAAACATAAAGACAAACCTTTGAGAACTCTTTTACGCATGTGACACTCCTAATTTTTTGTAATTATGTTTTTTTTGTAGACATAACTGCGATGAAAGGCAAGCTTCTAGACTAAGAAAACTACTTAAGCCTTTCTCACAAACACTTAATTGTTTATTTTTGGAATAAACTTCAAATTCATGTTTGATTTCTTTATTTCTACATTCTCTTTTGAAACATTTTCAAAGATTGCAACTAATCTTGTTTGAGTTCTGCAAAATATTCGTAAGGTAGATATATCCTAACATTGATATTTTATTATAACTGGTATTACATTGTACTAATTAGAACCATATTTCGTGTTTCGGCTCCATATGAACTAAATTGTGTCGGTACGCCGTAAACTAAAACCGAAAAAAAAGAATAAATAAATAAATAAAAAATAGGAAAGTAAAATAGTAAAATGTAAAATAGTTCCTCTTTGAATTGTGGATATTTAATTGTTAACGGACTGTACAAGAATGTCAAAAAATAGTATTTATCTCGTGTAAAGTAACAGTTTTCTGTATGAGGTGATTTAAATATGTCTAAAGCTATTGGCATTTAATTGTTAACATGCAACTTTTTTGTCCTGTTTGGCTTGTTTAGAAATTAGTTACAACATGGAAGCTATAGTTAAAATAGCAAATGTGATTCATTGTTAAAACAGGTGAAGAACATAAAAGAACGACATACACGCAAGGCATGCACAAATTGGCATGACTTACAAACAATTTCAAAAGTTAATACATAAAAAGAACCAGACTAGTCAAAATGAATTACAGACATACAAAAGAAAACACCTCCAAAAAACAAAAAAAATTAAACAATTGAACGTAACTAGTAAATTGACAGGCCCGAATGCTCTTTGCCAGTATTATCCACTTTTGAGTTATATAATTATAAATAGGAAAACAATGAGTGAATAGATTAGACTCTGTTTAAAATTATTTATTTTGAATTAAATTGAAAATTAAAACAAAACTTTGCGAAAGCATATAATTATTTTTTGTAAGATACAAATGAGTTTAAATGAGTTATTTCTTCCTTAAACCTTCTACATTTTGTTAAGTTCTGTGCCATTGTATTTATGCTTCTACAAGATTCATGTTATCAAATAAAGAGAAACATGGATGAATAATTAAGCTAAATATACAAAAAAATGTAAAAAACCCAGCCTTCATGACACTAAACTGGTCCCGCTTGCCCTTTTAAGTTCTTTGTAGGTATCTGTCGATGTTTTACCAATACTTGCGCACAATTTAATGATCGTCCGTTGTTTCAATCATTTAGTGACTGACATGTTCACGTACATGTAATGACAGTATTGACGACCACACGGAAACGTTTGTTTACGACCGTTACGAGAAGGCAAATGATGTCATATTTTCTAGTAACGTCAGGAATAAATTCACACACCTTTCCCTGAATGCTGACGTTTATATGTAGTGTTTAAAGGATACTGTGATGCATCAAAGTAATGAACTAAGTTAAACCCATTTGTTTGTCGTGCACCGGTATTACGATACTAAGGTAACTGTATGACGAGTCGTTTTCACGACACGCCGGTTACACGTCTTTTTCTTTTGTTTTCTTATTTGAGACATATTTCCTCTCAAATTTAATTATATATAATTCATGTTTTTTATCAATAACTCTCACGACAATAACTGCAGTGAACGTATTCTTTAGACAACCCTCGTCAGTAAAAGTGTGTTTACCCTCGTATACCTTTAATTATAAGAATACTTCACTGTACAGTCTGTATCAAACTTTTTGAAAATAGCTTTGTACATTAAATGTCTAATCGTTTGTAAGTATACAATTATAAAAAAAACATTCGAGTTTATATTTTTTGAGCATGCTTATTCTAACCTAGTATATGCTTAATCTGTATCATTGTAAAGTCAGCTATTATATTTTTTTTTTGCATTTAAGGTTTATAAAAAGAAGTCATTAAGTCTTAACACCTGTGTTTTTATTCATCCTCTGTATATATTATTTAATACAAAAGTGGATTTACATTAGATACAAGTGTTTTAGAAGGATGAACATTTCGGCATAGGGGTTTTTATACAGCTATATTTTCATGGCATAATGAATAAAAATTAGGTGATACCATACATATATTTTGAAGTTAATAAAAAGATAAAAACACGTAACATGCTTCTGAATGCTTCTTAAGAGGCAGATTCTGACCAAACGAGAGAATTAAGTTTTTATTGAATTCGAATAGCTTTGTTTTTTTCAGTACGTCTAGATATTCCGGGACACTTTAGGTCATGTTGAGAGAAGTATGGTTCGAACATGCAATGACATTTTCAATGATATTGTACTGACGCTTGTCTGAATTTACTTTATTTGTATAAAACTTTTTGAATTTCAATTAAGGTGACATTCTATGTGAATGCTAGGATGAGAGACTTAAACAAGCAGTCTGTTATTGTTTGCTGAATTTTCATCTAATCTAAGCTTGTATCATAGTTTGGAGACCTTTCTGTTGAAAATGTGTCAGGGTTAAATCGTATACATATACATGCACAGTGCGTTAACTGGAGTGCGGGTATTAGTTACCTGCACTCCAGAGCATGCCCATTGATTGGCTCATTTTTGCTGGGGTTTACATATTGTGACGGCAGAGAAAGGGAAAGCGACAGAAATGTCATATTCAGATGTTCGTTCATTGGTTTCTTTTTTGCCGGGGATTCATATTGTGACAACAGGGAACGTGCTTTTATGTTTGACTATGATACAAAAGAGAAAGAACACCAAAACACTCGGCAATCTGATTAATACTCGGGGGCTACACCCCCTCGTACAAATCAGATAGCCTCGTGTTTCTATTACTTAATCTGTTCAGCCGTCACATTTAACATTTAAATAAGTTTGATAAATTTGGCAAGTTTAGTGTGCTTTCGGGTAGTTATGGAAGGATGTTTCATTCAGGTTAAATCATTTTGGACCGTATTACATTAAAAAAAAAACATTATTGAGTTAAATAACGATACAACAAATGATACTGATGATGAAATTAAAAGTAAGTATCAAACTGTATATTTAAATAGAATAATTGAACTCTCTAAACAACTGGTCCAACTTTCACTTATCTTCGCCATTTTCTGCTTGCTGAACGTCATTAAAATGAATGATGTGTTTCAAATATTTAATGTTTCAATGCTTCCACCAGAAATTTCGTTTAAAGCAATGCACATTGTACTGTGTCAAGTCAAAAGCAATCTGATGTTATTCATTTTGCGGTTTAAACAAACGGACTGTAATATGAGCACTGTCAGTTGATGGCCGTTTCACTAATTTTTCGTGTGTACATGCTTCAGATGGCTTTTTACATATATTTAGAAAGCAATAAGTTATAATACAATTTGTATATTTCCTGTAAATATTTCAAATAATTAAGTTGGTATAAAAATATCCTCATTAAACCATAAGCTAATGTTAATAATGTATTAGTCAAATAAACTACAGTAAATAAATGGAAATATTTAAGTCATTGAAGCGCATTATATTTTACCTTATAAGTATATTATTATAAGTACCATTTATTTTTAAATAGCGTTATACAATTTCACTCTAAAGAGTGTCTGTGGTCAAGCTTTCATGCTTAAAGCAATGTTATAACATCATCCAGGTTCCTGTAACAGCCATAACAAATGTCAAATTGGGATCTTATTTTTTGTTAAATACAAACGCTATATGTTTTATGAGGCTTTTTCTTCTTCTCTTCTTTCATGTATCAAAGGGTCCAAAATGTGTCTTTACAAACATGAGCAACAACAATAATTCAATAGAAAATAATTAATTGACAAATTATATATTACCATTGTGATGTAACTTCAAACTATTACTTGGGGCAATAACAATTGAATCGGGAATGAAATGAAATTGGCCTACGTTTAATTATATGAAGTCGTTCCAAACAATAGTCTTCATGACTGAGTATTTATTGTAATTACGACCCTATTTTATCTATTGCAATAATTAATGTTTATATAAAACGGAATATTTCTTTTACACAAAGTAAATGTACAGAAAACTAGATGAAAGTGTCTCCGAGTTCCTTCCCCGTTGTATACAAGACACATATTTCTTAAACAAAGAAAATATCGCAAATTATTTAAGCATAATGCTCCCGGCAGATACAATGGCTATTTCATGCAAAATTGCTTTTTCTATTCAATCACTGTTACAAATGTCTGCCCAAACGAATTGTGTGACTATTTATATAAAAACTATGTAGAAAATTGTTTAATATATAAAAGCGTACTTGTTGTAGCAGTTTAGATGACATAACGTTTAGATGTACATTTGATATCATTTTAGTATTATCTTATTGAAAATATTGTTAAATTTTTGTATTGTCAATGCAAAAAGTCCACCTATGAAGTTATTAATTTTACATGGATAATATTTTCATTTCAACCGTTACTATTTTCTTATAGTAGCGTATGAACTTACAATGTTATTCATCACGGCGAAATGATTAGATGCAGAAACGTCACTTTAGAGCACGCAACTCATCTCAAATAAGTTGTGCCACTGATGACGGCAGACATTGCCAAAGTGCAAAAAATAATGATCAAAGATCAATGAATAAACATTAAAAAGAGATTGTGAAAACTGGTTTGTAGATACAAAATTAGGTATTATAGTCTTTTGTGTTTTTGTGTTAATCAAATTTTGGTATCCATTGGCTACTTATAGTTGCCTCTGTTTCACAAAACACTTCCTGAGTGTTTTATTTTCTAGAAATCTGTGATCATTAAACTAAAACGGTAAGTAATTCATCAAGTATGGATAAAATAGCTTTTTATAGAACTAATGCAATTGAAATGATTGAATAGGTAGGATGTAACTTTAACTGGTGTTTGATCAAACATTTACTTACTGTCTAGACAGACTCATCCTCAAGATGAAAACTGTTAGATTATCAAATGTCTTGAGCAATTGGCAATAAATGCCCTGGTTCCACGTTTAGCGACAGTGAACGAATAGTTCTTAAATTAAGGTGTTTATAAAATATGTAACTATAAGAGATCTTATTCTTATTGCATGCATTGTAAGTCATTTAAAAAGTTACTCCCAAAAAGACTGCCTCCATTTCACTTGAAATTAAATTAAGAAAACTCGATCAGTCTTTTTTAAATTGAATGTACATAGTTTCGGATATACAAATGTTCGGGGAAGCTTTATTTAGCATATGAAGTGAACAGAGTGTCCACTATCATTATATATCAGGATAAGAAAATGTTGTGAGAAATGTGAGAAGGCAAGCAATGCCATGAAAAGCCTCAGATTAAATGCATTAGTCGTTTACACTACTCACACTCAATACTAATCATTAATGAGACGCACATTTTTTTATGATCACCGTTTTGACAAAAATACATAGACACAACATGTTTGGCCGTTTTTTCTGCTTTTAAATGCCACTTATACTTTCATACATTCTATTGAAATTTAATAGTTATTATCATAAAATGCAAAAACAAAATCAGTTAAGGGATGTTACACATTAATACATTTAGACAAAAATGGTGATGATAAAATAATTATGAAAATAGTGTTACATTGTAGCGAATTTCCAACACGTTTTAACAACAAAAAAATAATACTAAAATCTGGAACCATACTGATCCTTCGGAAGCATTTATCACAACAAAATTACAAGAGAATTGCAGACTCGGTTTTATTGAGTCTGTACATGAGGGATAATTAATACGTGCAACATCCTTCACGCTCCCTCACTTTAAATTCGTTCTTCACTTTAATTTTTTCCTTTAATACAAAACACAATCAGAACTTTCAACACAATTTTAGTAACTCCTTTTAACATCCACTTTTGCAACGACTTTTAACAACTCTTTTTTACAACAGCTGGCTAGAACACAATAACATTAATATATATAGTACTCAAAAATTAGCGCCAAAATAACTTAATAATTACAAGAAAAGCATGCTAATCGTGAACATTTGTGAACATGTGAATATTTCCCACCAAAAGTAAATAAGGAGCAAGACTTTAAGTTTCATAAATAATATTACATGAGTAGAAATATTCAATAAAAACACGTAAAATATGAGAACTTATAGTAAAAGTTACATGAAATAAACATGCTAGATTCGCTGGTGTTAACTCAGAATCCCAGCTTGTGCATGTATGTATGTTCTGCCCACAGAGTAGCCCTTGTTGTATTTTGGGCAGCAAGACCTATCCCTTATCTGAGAGAAGTTTAACAACATCCTTGTAAATGTGTATTCATTTTATCCGTTTTTTCTCTCTGGTATTAAACATTTAAGAAGTTTCGTATAGTTTTTTTTGTTAAGGAAAAAAAACTCACGCCAGATAGCTCCCTTTGTCTGATATCCTTACAATTTATTATACCATATTAATTATATTTCGTTTGCTCATGAAATTTGTGTATACACTCCAAAATCATAAAATAATGTAAGAAAGGACAGCGGAGACAAAGTTATATGTTTACGCTTAGATTTATATACTTCCTGTAAGACAAATATTTTTTAAAAGTCGTAAAGTTCTATTTCATTTAAGTGCTCAAGGAAGTTTGTTTTCTCTGATATCATGAGAGTTCATTGCTATTTTATGCAAAACTGATGTTTCAGTTCAATCAATAGAGGATATTCAAGTTTTTTCTATAAATACATGATTTATTTTCATTGAGTGGTATGAAAATAAATATTTCATGAGTGGCGGTAGCCACGAGTGAAATATGGTAATTTTCATGCCATAAGATGAAAATAAATCATGTATTTATAGAAAAAACTTGAATTTTCTGTTTATTATATACATTTTTCTCTTTTTTGATATTAAAATTTGAAAGATTTTCCTGTACTGGCAGAATTTAGAAGAAAGTAGTCCGGCAAGACACCAGTGAAAATACGGAAAATATGTTTCACTGCAGTGAAAAATAAGTTTTTACAGTGAAAATACGGAAATAAAAATACGCATTTTATTTCATCAATATTTCTCAATATTTCATTTATAAGTATATAATAAATGTCACTATTGTCTGTGCTTAAGATACATAAAAGGAAAGTAAATACATAAAGGATCTTGCGGAGGACACGGCCAAAGGCGTGCAAGAATCTTTGGAATAATTAAGCAGACAATGATGCAATCGAACAGTACTGACAACCACAACAAAAAAGTTCGAAAGCCTAACGTGAAAATCAAAATCAAAAATAGATTTGTTTCAATTCATTGCAATTATCGTACGAAGAAATATTTCTATATATATATATCACAGTAACGCATTTACTTTAAACACTAAAACATATTTAATTGTCAGATTGGAATAATTTGATATTTAGCCTTATTAATAAGCAGACAGTGTACTCAGTTATCTATATGACGTAAACAATATCTGCATAAAACAACGCGGTTTAGTGACTAGAAGAACCTTTGTGAACATGTTGTAACGGTCGTTAAGGGATTAGATAATTTCATGAGATGAAACTAGTCCAAGGAACGCCGGTGGATCTAACCAGGTACACGCTCGTGTTTGAAAAAAATGTATAATTGCGCACCTGGGGTCTTCATTAAAGCATAGCATTCATATCCCGTGTTCCGCTGCATCATATTAGTATATGCATTATAGTTGACATAACGATATATAAAATCATTGTTTCAGTGGTACTGAAATTGTTTCAGAATTGTTTAAAATGCTTCACGGAAAAACTTACTACATGCTGTTTCATCAATTCTAAAATTTCTATAAAGTACTCTTTAGCGTGCATTATTACCTTTTTTCTTATTCATTACCTGAAAAATAATCTATAACAGTTACTGCAATCGGCAATGGTACGTCAATCAAAGCTATATAGGTCTGTCAAACAAGAATTTCTAATGCTTGATATCGTACGGATTATGATGAATTTAAGATCTACACATGTCAATGTGTATGTAAATCCCCTCATTGTTGGAAACAAAAATGTAATTTATACTCCTGCATTTTCCGCAATGTTAAATCTTATGTCGGCCTTAAAAAGATACATATTTTATTTAATCTATTTGTAAATGTTGTCTATCCGAACAACATATTCTTAAAGGTTATGTGAAATATTTTCAATTTATCATGTCTTTACCAGAGATTACTAATCATGCGATAGAATCAATATCAAAATTAACAAAAAATAACAACAAAAGTCTTGAAGAAGGGGGATACCTGGGAAGCATTAATCACATCAAAATCAAATGAAATTTGCAGACTTGGTTTGAGTATGTACATGCAGGATAAAACCCCCAATCTGCTTATCACTCATGAAAGTAAAACAAACAGTCTATGTTATATTTAAACCCTGATCTCTGCCTTTTCCCCGCTTTGAAACAACAAATTAGCATTTGAAGTCATGCTTTTCAATTATAACATCATTTAAAAATTATGTTATTTTATGTAATTGGGTTGTCCTGTATAATTGTAACTGTGTAATGCATTTTTATCAACAACAATATGTTCACACGTAACGCCGATGTTATGTATTAAAGGTATGTTCAATGATATTATTCAATCAAACAAATGTTAATGAAAATGTTAACGATAAGAATGCAATTTTGCATTTTTCAAAGCAAACAGATATAAAACAATGTTTGAGCAGTTGCCACTGTTTGTACCTGTTGCTAGTCATTAATCTACCACCAAGCTCATTTTCTAAAACCAGTTTATCAATGTAATTGGGTGATCTAAGACAAGTCATCGAAGTTACACTTGTGTTGCCAGGTAAACATAATCTGAATATATAGAAGGAAATATAAAAAGCAAGTTTTGTTAACGGCGTTCAGGAACTAGACTTATATAGAAACTATATTTCGCCCAAATCAATAAAAGATTTAACTATAAAAACAAAAGTAATGAAAATAGTTCAAAAATATTTTTATAAAATCAGTTTCACGGTAATTTTATTGTAATTGCTGGAATATGCTCAGGCAAAGTGATGTTGAAAGCCGGCGGTGGTATGTCTAATCAGGCAGGTAAGCCACTTGTGTTAGTGTTAATTTGATTGTTATGTTCTTGAGTGATAATATATCTGCAACATCTTAAACGATAATTAAGACCCTAAGATATTAAGGAAATGAGTAGAAAGAAAATCATAATTCAAATTACCTGCTATAAATTACTTGGTATTTGATTCTAATCATTTCAATTAAATTGTGCTTTCTCCTGAAGATATGATGGTAACAACTTAAATAGCGTACTGTAGTACTACATTTAACTATATTGAAGACAAGATTATAAAATTTGAATTCTAAAATAGCTCACAATCAACGTTCTGATATAATTGTAATTATACACCTTCACACACAACTCAACATTACCTCTGAGTGAAGAAAAAGTAGTTTTTAGCTTGATAATTATCTATGCACTCTTCATATTATTAGGTAAATGCAAATTATTGTTCACGATGCAAATGTCAGAGGCAATTTGGACTGTGTATACAAATTAAAATATTGTATTACTCAGACAAACAGCTGCAGAGCTACACCGTACACCGTCAAAGTCAAGCAACAAATGAACCATTGAAGGGCACCTAAAATGCATATGATGGTACAAGTTCAGGATAGAAAGGGTCGTATCAAAGTATGATTACAGATGTATGTAGTACAGTATATAGCAGTACGTGCAAAACAAAAGTATATGACAAACGATTTTAATCAAACAAGAACTTCAAGGTGATTTCTTGAAGAATTGTTGAATAATTGAGAGAGTTTAATTGCTTATCTGAAGATATTTTATAACGTCAACGCCTCCGTAATAAAAATGTACGGTTTGATTCCGAATACAAAACAAAAATATGATATTGCAATTATATTATCAATATCAAATAATCTATAAATGACATAATGATAATCATTTAAAGATTGCAATGTAAAATGTCTATAAAACGCAGTAACATTTGCTGTTTCGTATGATTCCAATAATTTGTCAACTGATTTAATACGCGTCTCTAATTTTATTTTTATTGCCATATTCACATTGAGTTCCACGTCTCAATTTATATTATATTAGCAATTTTTAGACTTAAAGCTCAAATATCCATATTTATTTCAGTCTTTTTAAAAGCCAAATATGTGAACATTAATGTTTAACTCCTAGAATTAATGCATGTTAGACGCTAAACATTTATCATTTATCGTTTATCGTTATAAATTGAACATCCGTTCATTTAGGTTGAGACAGATTAGAAATCTGCACACTCTTTAAAATAAAGAGAAGCAGATGTAAACTTCCGGACAACTATCATTGCAACAAATTTAATTCGGGCAAATTACCAAATGAATTTAGTATTTAGTTGTTTTATATCAATCATAATTTAATTAACGCTCAATAATCAATATACATAGTCCTAGTACATTTTTCATTTGTTTAGTCACAAATGTGTTTGGCTTTCTTTAGATATTCTGTTTCCTCTATTTTATTGTCAAAGGAGTGTTATTTGTGCCGTGTGACGGCTGTAAAAAGTCACCCCGTACATTTAATCAAATATGTTATATTTTCGATCCTTGAAGATCGTTCAGCACGATATTATTGTTGTTTATACAAGGTTTGTGTTATTTTTAGTTTCTTCCGTTTGTCTTTTTTCAACTTAGGTGGTTCCAGTTTTCCTAATTGAATACTGTATAATCAGTTACATGTTACTCTTACTTGAATACTGTATAATCAGTGATATGTATTCCTACTTGAATACTGTATTATAAGGATATGTTGCCTGCTTTTTTAATTTGTCCTTTTACGTCTTGTCTGTGATATGCAGGCTTCATAACCTCAGATCCCCTTTCAAAATTCCATTTCATTTAGTTCCGCCCATTGTTTTCTCGTTTAGGGCATACTCATTCCTTTACTTAGGGTCAAACGGCACTTTTCGTCGAATGGCATTACTTTGTCACATCGAAGGTTCAATGAAAACCGCCGTATGAACACATCTGCGGTTGTTCTATATTCAGAATGCACCATTTTCGTTTTTAAATGTTGAGTTCTGCTTAAGCCAGTGTTAGGGGGCGTGGACGGTAACTTGCACTTTTCAGTACCGTCCATGAACAGGCTAAATCAGACCGAGCCTGCAACATTCCATTTTTTTCATGTTGGGCTTTCTAAGGGATTCTGTTTTCTCTATTTTAACAAAATACTAGTAACACGCTATGCCTTGTTTCTGTTATCTGCAATATGTTGATTACGGTAAATTGCTGTCTAGTTAATTGTCATGATTCATGCTAGACCTTCAACACAGGCAGTAAACTTCATCACATTTGACAGATAATCTGAAACTCATCCTTATTACTAATGCATTTAAATCAATCGGCACAAATCGGCGAAAATACTAACAAGTGTCAATGAAGTATTTCGTAATTGTTAACATAATTTGTTATATATGTGCATAATTAACGCATGCTTTTCACCACGGATAATTAACTCTTTTAAAAGCCTAGACAAAAACTAGAATTGTAGCATGTTGATTGTTAAAAGTAAATTTTGTTTACTGACCAGAATACGGAAATCCATTGTTTTACTAGAGGAAATTGTAAAGACAAATGTGTTCAGAAGTTTTCCCTAATGTTTATCCTGTTGGAAACTTTGTAATTAGCATAAATAATCATTTGTCTGCATATCGTGCAATGTGATCAGGTTCTTTATAATTACAGGGAGTATCTCTGAGAGTTACGTATCAAGTCTGTTATCATGTATGTTCACTAGCTCTTTATTATTTCGGGAGAGTATTTTGTGAAATGCATTCGCAAAAATCTGTGTTGCATATGCTTAAGCTGCTAATTATAAACATTTTTATAGATTCTGGGGTAATAATTATATTCAGAACACTTTTTAAATTTATATTTATAATAATTACTCGGGTATTTTGGAATATAAAAACCAAAATCTCGCTTTTTTAATGTGTAAAGCATGTATTTTCAAATGAGTTTCTGTAACCAATAAGAAACACATTTTGTTAGCTATTTTACACAGATCTGGTAACAAATTTGTTTTATATCGGTTCATTTACAAACGTCAGTACTGTCAATGATATTAGTAATGACATCAATATCCGGTACAATGAAAACATTATTGCAGGACCTGCTAATAAATCAGAATATTGCATGTTACGTAGCTATTAGATGATAATAATGTGCATTTAACACTACTGTAATGTAATTTGAGAAGAAATCGTTTAAACAATAACTTTCCACAAGCATATATGATATAAATTTCAAGTTAAATCATCACTTTCTGCATTCATTTTCATGACTTTTGTATGCAGGTTTATTATATGTATATAGTGGTGAGTGTACCATTAAGGTCAATAATATTTGCAAACCATGTTCTTTTAATATTTCAAGAATTTCTTATGCCGAGTAGTGGAAGTCTCTTATTGATTTTACAAAAATATCATTTATTATGAATTTATATATAAGCAGTTGTGCCAGCAAAGGAATGACATAGATGAAGAACATCACACTTGAAATTGATATCAATATACCCCTTGTTTCAGGAACCCATAAACAAACGTGTTAAACCACGAGTTGATTTTATTATTATTATTATTATTCATTGCTTTAAAATTGTATTCAATTACGTTAAAAATGTGGGATACAATGTGAAAAAACAAAGACCTCTGATATTTTCTTTAATCATCTTTGTATTTTATACGAGCAAGATGCAAGGAAAAGTTTTTCTATATCTTATATCTAATTTGTTGTATTGAAAGAATTTATGATATAGTTTTTTTATAATACTTGCTCTGGATATCTTTTTTTAAAACTATAAGATAATGGTTATGTGATAATGGGGTAGGGTTATTTATTGGCAGATCAATTTCATCTTTCATTTCGTATGCAGTAACAACGTAAAATCAAAACTTGTGAAGAATATAACAGTTACTGTGGTCAATTTCTCTCTTATTAATTGCCCTGGTTGATTAAATATTTTCAACTCATGCACTTAACTACATCACATTTGACAGGCTTTCTGAATCTCATCCCAATTATCACTGCATCTTAATCAATTGATGTCAATCAGCGGGCACAAAAACAAATGTCAGACACAGTTTCAAATTCTTATGTGTGCATTCATTACAATTTGTCTTTCACTTACGGCGATTCAGTTCATTTATTTAAACTTAAGAACTTGTTTTGTTTTGACTGCGATTCCAAATTTCAAATTTATTTTAGAGACGAAAGAGTTGAATTTGGTTTGCCTACGTAAAAGAATGAGTAAATAAATATATAAGGGCAAACAAATAAATGGAACAAATTAATCATTTGTTTCCAACATACAATTCTTTGAATTAGGAAAGACACAGTTTTACTTTGTAAAGTACATTTTCGATAACGATAAGAGCTGTGTCTGAAACATTACTTTATTCTTGTAAACAGACTTGGTTGTCATAAAGTATGTATACGCATAAATGATAATGTCCTCCTGAGTTTATATTAGTTATGGGTTTTGAGGATATATGCACTCTGACCTACGAAATTATTCGAGGCTTTCATACATTAATGTTATAATCTTAACATAAAGAATTTATAACAGTATTTCACGTACTCAAATGCCACTTTCATCATTCAGTTGTCTATCATATTAAACCAAATCATACATACATATCTATCTTTAGATCTATTAAGAAGTAAACGGGTGAACTATTCTAAACGATATTATTAAATGATAGTACACATAAAACCTTCCACGTGTCAATGTAAAATACTTTTATCCATGCTATGATGTTGATAATTCACCATGTGATAAAATATAGGAAAATATAGGAGGGGAAATTGACAGTATGGTAATATATTGGATAGTTGTGTATGTAGATACAACACACATTTAAATGTTATCCCTGCAAAACAAATGCACCCTATTATTAAACTCGATACATGTTGCGAATAAAACGAAGTGAACTATTTTATCGTATCTTTAAACAAACTGTCAGTGCGTCTTTTATCTTTATAGATAAATCTTACAAGAATGCTCTTAGCAGGTTTTTTCATGGACTGTAAATGATATCCATGGCAAGCGCGTTTTTCTTATGAATAGCAATCAAGATTATTGCGCAGTATAAACTTCCATCATCGGGAAATTGATTGAACTTCTTATCACCCTTTGTTTCATGCTATTCTCGATACGATCAACGAAAGTCCATAAACAATATATAAATACATTTAATGGTACAAATCAAAAATCATCTTATTGGTAATGACCTTGAATACAGCAGTACAAAAGATACTTACAAATGAACTTAAACCAACACTCATAAATCACCGTAAAAATATAGTCATTTTATATAAAAAGTCATTAGTTATAAGAGTTCATCGGCGTGTTTTGACAGGCATTGTAATTAACTCTAAGACCTCATCAATTCTATAAATACAAATTGTTTTTAACGATTTTAAGAAAATGGAAATATTATATATGTATCATGCTACAAAATGAACTTGAAAATAACAAATGCAGTCCTAAAAGTATTATTTGTGATTATACTTAACACTTAGATATACAATGTAAAATATTCAAAAACTGTTATTATTGTACACTGCCGATACATTGCTACATGATTTACAATGTTAATATAATAACATTATATGATATCGAATGAACGATGTGGAAAACTTGGTGCTAGGCAAAATTCAAGTAGTATATTATAATTATAAAAAATGTGATACATAAAGTCTTAGATAATTACTTACTTTTATTGATCAATCTTTAAGCATTTTTTCAACTTTCGTGTCAAAGCCCTATGATTGTGGTCTCATCGGAAAAACATGTCTAATTTTTAAAAAATTATATCTATCAGCGAAGACACAATTTCGAAAGTTTTAAAAATAGATAAGTACAATCAAATATCGAAGAGGATAGCACAACCAATAGATATGGGGTCAAGTTCCCTATAACGTTAAATTCAAAGCAAACTGCCCAAGTTAATGATAGCCGCCATATAAAGTATATAAAGTTTGATATTGAATGTAAGCTGAAACAATTACATAAGATATTTCCATATTGTGGTGCCATTGACTTGCCCATAAAGTAATCAAAGTTTAAAATGGGGGGGGGGGGGAGTTAGATGTGATATTTCAATATTGTGGTGCCATTGACTTGCCCATACAATAATTTCAACAAAGTTTAAAAGTGGAGGGAGGGGTAGATGTGAGAATGCCACTTCGTAAGATTGAATAATGTGGAATAAGAACGACCTTGCCTTAAGTATGAATTTTCATGTGGGTAATTCTTTTGTTTCACATGACACAAAGTCTATTTCTATAACGAATATAACGAATCCTATAAACTTACATGCATATATCGTGCGTTTTTATACCAATAACGCAATGCCACAGATTTCTATGTTGAAAGATACAATTGATTATGAAGAATATTCTTTTTAAATAGGTTTTGAAGATAAAGCCTAAAAATTTCATTTTACAGAAAACTTTAGAAAAATTTAATTTCGATTATCTTATCAAACTATCAAACTAATCAAATTTCCGATCTTTCTGAGCTGAATTTAAAATTAAAAATAATCAACAAAGTAAATCCATACAATAAACATGTACAGATTCAATCAAACCGAGTCTGCAATTCTCTTGTAATTTTGTTGTGATTAATGCTTCCGAGGGATCACTTTGTTTCCAGATTTTTAGTTTAGTTATAAAATTAAGCATAGTTAAGCATAGTTAAGACAAACATGATATTGTGCCGTTCAAACGGATAACAGTGATTAATGCTCAAATATATTATCTGTGAAAGTTCTGAGAGTTATTCTTCTGCGGGTTTGGCAATTTAAATACTGTTGTCTGATAGCCCAGACCACATGGTGTCAGGGCGACAATTTTCAATACCATTTATTCTATATCTATAAAAAGGATAAAATGGCACTAGGGACTCGGAAAATCTTCGTTAATTCAAATTAATAGGTATACTTTTAAAAAGGAGACATTAAGTTGCGTATTGAATTAATATAGACATTCGTTATCAGTATATAAACAAAATCAGTAACTCTTTGAAAAACATTCAAAACTATATTGTATTACATTTACATGTTTGAAAATGCGCGTTTTATATTTTACTCTGAATCGGGAAGAAAAAAATTGTAACCGAACACATTTTTGTCATATGAATTTACTCGTATGTATTTATCATTTTAGCATATGCGATCCCGTTATGTTAATATTCATGCAATCATAAGAAATCGCCTTCTAAATATTCATGTGCCCAATAAGGAGTGCAAAGCATTTCTAATCCAATCTAATTGAAATCGTGAATTTTTGACGACGTATTCATGATATCGTTCATACAATTTACCTTTATGGAGTTGTTGTGGTTATTGTTAACATTGTCAAATATATTTTTGGTAGAAAACTACTAAGGAAAATTATTTCAATTAAACGACTTGATAAATCAAATGCAGATGATTTACGTGTGGATTTTAAACATTTCAATAGTCATAATGATACTCCTTTTGAGAGTGTATATTTTAGGTATCATAATGGATTGAAATTTAGCAGCAACCAGATGGACAAATTTATATGCCGGAAAATAATCAACTTGTATTTCTTTATATTTTGTAGTTGAAAATATAGCCAACTGACTCTTGACAAAACAAAAATCGAAAAACTAAATTTACTAACAATTGATAAACAATTTATAAAGTTACAGATGAAAAACTTATTTACGACGATTCTGCAATGAGAAGTGTCAGATAAATAATTGATTTGTGGGTTTCTTTAGAAATCTATCTTTTTTGGCTGGTTTAAGTTGTAATTTAAAAAAGCAAATTGTGATATGTGAAGGACTCCTGGACTTGTTGATATTTGTTCTATTTTTATTACCGTTTCCTTGTTTCTTTAAAAGCGTGTGTAGTGAATTGTTGTTTCAACTAGCCTGGATGCATGCTAATGAATTTCGAAACACATCTTCATAAATTACAAATACATCTTATCATTTGTAACAAAAATCGATTCACGTAATATTATGTCAAACAAAATTGCCGTTAAAAGCTTGACGTATTTTTCCAAATAACAGGCATTTTGTTCACTCGGAATGTTTCTGTTCAAATTAATTTCAAGCCCACACATTAAAACAAAAAGACATACCTGTCATACTATTTAGCTGTCTTAATACTTGTGTAGCCATGCAAAGAAAACATTGAATGCCGTAGGTTGAACATCTGGTTGATATTCCATCGTATATTGTTATCAATTAGATTTACCCAGGTTTCTATTTTCTAAATTATGTATGAAAAGAAAAGTCTTGTATCTAATGCACCTGTGCCTTTAAAGTTCAGCAATTTTCCATAAAACCTCTTTTGTTCAAAATATATTTCCTTGTAAAAAGTTTTTTATGACGTTATTTTACGAGCAGTTAAGTCAATAAATCTAGTCCTCTTGGAATATCTTTGATATATGTAAAATTATAATTATACAGTATTTTGCATTTCAGAAATTTAGTAAGATATGAAAAGAAATAAATAAACCACAAGACAATGAGGCTGAAATATTTTTTTAAAATAAATCATTGATCATATGTCAACTTAAAAGCTACTTGTATATAAATGGCAAACATCAAAGTTGGCAAAATTGTCAAAGGAATAGACATTACGATTCTTGGCTTAAGTATGTGGTACTCATATTGCTTGTTCTTTCTTTTCTGATAACGTTATATCAAAATCATGTCCTGGTTACGAATATTTGACACAAGGAGTGTGTACCTTTAAATAAATTTAAAATAAATAATTAAGAAAGGCTTATAAAAGTATGTGTCAGATCAAGATGTCGTTATATATTTATATGAACATGAAATGGAAAAGAATATTTGTTCGTCTTAAAAATAATCCACGACTTAGCTTGTTATATGAAATGATTAAACATTTCTTTAACATTGTATGTAGATGGTGTACTAATACAGATTTGTCTCCAATAATAGATTTACTAAATTTACTATTTTTTTTAATTAAGTACTACTGTTAGAATTGCCCACCTCTCAGCATAATGATTGTATCCAATTAATATGTTTAGCTAAAGTAAACCATGTGTACTCATTTCTGTGTGGCCGTTTAGTTGAGTACTAAAAGTAAATGACTCCAACCAATAAAATCAACTTTAAATATTCAGGAGTACTCCTTTTTCGGCCTTTTTTGGATATTTTTGAACTACTTCTCCCCTGATAATGTTAAGAGGGGTGTAACATTTACATTTATTCAACCAGTAAAAAAATATATTGCAAAAAGATCGCTTGAGGCAAACTATTGAATCGTGCTATGGAAATCATGAGTTCTATATAAAATTATATATATATATAACTGCTTGTTAATTTCATAACACATCCGTCCGTCAGATGTCTATACAGGATGAAAATAGCTCAAAACCTTACCAGATATCAAGGTGAAAACAAACAGCTTTTGTTATTTTTTATATCTTAATGCTGTATAACGTCATGTTGTTGGCTTTATTTTTTGCATAAAATGACCGTAACCAAACGCAATATTCGTAAATGTGTCATTTTTTCTTTGGGTTTTAAAATGTTATCTTTTTTAGATGTTTGTGGATCATCATTCAAGAAATATTGTGTAATGCTGAAAAATGATTTCCATAAATCTTATTAGATTGTGGATGTCAAAAGAATGCTATTACTAAATAAGAGTTTAGTATGGATTATATAATGTAATTGATGTATTGGTTTAGAAAAGTTATGATTCCACTTTGTTGCTGGCTTTTCAATTACTTTGTCAGATGGTTTTAATTTAACGATATGTCATTTTTGCACTCAGACTTACTGATGGGCTAGACTAAAAGAAACTGTATATATGACGAAAATCGTCATTAAAATCCATCATTGTTCAATATATTATGTATATTTAATCAAGTAAAGCGTATTTTATAGTATCAATTAAATATATTTAATAATAACCAATTTCTATAATTTTGTTATTATATTGTCATATGCGTAAATCTATTATAGTGAGGTTGAAATATTACGTTTATCAACGTTATTCTCTTTAATGTTATTTGTAAAACTACCAAATACATAGTAAATAATTCAGTCCCGCGATAGAAAACGGCGGTTTTGTTTTACAACGCAACAGTGATTGTATGTAAAGAAAGATTATATATCTTCAAATAATTAACAGGAAAATTCGCATTTAGTTCCTATAAACAATATATACAAAAATATCCATTTAGAAATGTAAATAGTTGACACAGAACAGATAGCTGTTTTTATTATCAAGTTCATATTACAAATTCTTAACTTTTTATATCGGAAGATAGAAACAGAAAGGCAAGATTTGGTAATATATGTAATATGTGTATGCCAGTGCTTTTTACTTCAGTTAATAAACAACAATGCAATTTCACACATAAAAACAACTAATTTTGCTCAGAGAATCTTTATTCGCAATAAATATAAGTTTTTGTTTTAACACTATCAAAATATAATAGTTTTAACAAATGACGAAGAAAGCGTTCATCTGATAAATAGATACAATATGATAATAAAAGTGTTAGTTACTTCAGCACATTCGACTATTAAACTATTGACGTATTCGTAGCGAGAAAGTGTGTCGTGAAGGTATGATTGTATGTCTTCAACATGGTGTTTTGATTTTATCGTAAATATATGAAATCAACAAAGTAACAAAATGCAAATAAAAAAGAGGACAACAGGCGAATAATGCTAAATGCGAGTACAAACCAGTGGAAAGTAAAACTGCAAACATAATTTTATATACAACTTGTCTTATGTACAAATAAATACCTGTGTTGAAGTACTTATTTATATTGAACATATGCCACGTTGCTCAGTTTTCAATATTGCACGGCAATTCATTTAAATATTACTACAGTCAGATATGATATCTTTCACAGTGTTTCAATTTATAAAATGACATTATCCAATTGATTGTAAAAGCCTCCCAACTAGAACACATAAATAAAACTTTATAGAATGTGATAACGATATCTTAGATTATTTAGAACTTCCTTTTGAACTTGAGATATTATTTATTTGACGGCATGCGTTTTTATTATTGCAATTATTTTCAATGTGTTCACATGTCACTGCCGTCATGCATGATATCATACCTTATCTTACTTCCTGATTACGTAGATTGAACATCAAAAGGATGCATGAATACCGATATTTAGTTACTCTTCACATGATCGGAATAAAATCTAGCTTTTTAAATTATTCTGACATCAATGGAGTCAATATGTTGAGGTAAACAAGCGAATGATTATTGATATGTTGATATTTTGAGGAGATTTATATCTATTTTTAAAGATGTTTATATGACGATAAGAATTAAGTATAACGCAAGATACAGTACTTAGTTTAAAAGCAGTGACATGTTCAAACTAAAAAGTTCGAACCTACGAAATGTTATTCTACTACATGACAAAACCAACGAATGTTATAATAATTTAGATCTACGGTTAACAATATTTAGAAAATAACCTTTAAACATGGTTTTTGTACATATGGTTATTGTTGATATTACCTTTGCTTTAAAAAAATCATTTTATGTATATTTGTTTTACAAATATTCCTTTGTTAATTTTCATATCAAATGGTCTAAATATTAATGTACTTCACCGTAATTTTTTTAGCATCGGTTAAACTTCTTAACGCCGTAAAATGTCGCTTATGATTATGATTTAATTCTGTCTTATGTATAGCTCAATTTATGAGTCTTCTTGATATCTTATTGCAGTTGCTTGTAAAATATTCACTTACTCGGGACTACTTTCGTAAAACAACAGTTTCTGTCTCAAAGATAAAATAGGTGAATTATCTGACCTTGAACAATACGAAGAACAAATGTGATATTCCAAGAATGTTTTTCTACCAAACAGGCTGTAAATTATTCACCTGCAAAAAATATTATTATGATAATATACTCGTATTTATGTTAACGAGCTTAGAATCCTAACAACTAAACTGATTGAAAGGCCAAGTGCCTTCGCTTTTGTTTAAATATATAAATCTTCTACGTATTTCCTGAAAAGATGTAAGCTTTAATCTACGATTCATTAAGAGGAGATAGAATTTATCCATGAAAGCATATGAGGTTTCACCATAAGCATTGCTTTATTTTCGTTTATTTCAAAACTGAGGTGGCCTTGTTCGTAAGTCGATCTATCTATATGTTGTTACTACATGGTTATGTTTTGTCACATCCTCGCTAATTTAATTTCACAAACAGTTGGTATTTCCATTCCTGATATAAATGATCATTAAAATTAGATTTAACATTGTGAATTTAGTTCTAATTTATATTGACAAAGGAGTTTGAATGATATTGATATAAGTATTCTTGAAACCGCATTGGGCACAACTGAAAAGGTGGGATATTTGAGATAGTTTACCAAAAAGGAATAAGGAAAAGTTATATATCTATTAAATAAATAGCCTTCTGGAAGTGTTTCGACTTATATTTCTTAAGACTTAACAATAAACAGATGGCTTTTTGTTTTAATTTACGTACATTTTTGCATCGCTTTCATTGATAAAAAACAAGCATTAGTTTTTCAAAGTACTGCTTAAACTAATATTTTAATCGCTACTTAGATCTTGATTAGATTCAGATTTAATTGAGATCTAATAAATAAAACGCTTTTTAGCAATCATAGATTATACTGAAGATGAATCGAATATGTCTGAAGAAATTTGCAATCAACTGATTTCTTGCAACATATTTGTCTTATAAAATTTCTTAGAAAAAATAAGATATCCTTAATAATAAGAATCGGCTAGTTTGAAATTCAGTTACAAGATTTCGATGATAGTTTAAATAGAATTTGTTAAGCAAACTAACATGAACATTCTTCAATACTAAGGGTTTTTTTAACATGGCTTGCTAGGCTATACAATATCAACTTGATTTATATCATTTAAGAAATAGGTATTAAATTTCAATTTTAAGATCTATAAGAAGAAGTCATTAGTTCTGAACACCTGTGTTTGTTATTCATCATTCCTATAATTTATTTTAAGACTAGCGGTTTTACATTGAATATTATTGTTTAACGAAAGATTAACAGACGGAATACGAGATTTTATAAACAAGTTTTTATAAATGATATTTGTTTGATACACATAGAAATTCCTTGAAGTTAATAGGGATTATTTATCTTGCAAATTCCAGACCAAAAACAGTGGTTTTACTGAATTTAAATTGTGTTGTTAATTAATTTATAATACTTGTGCGGTCTGAATAATATTATGACATTTTGGAACAAAATATAAAGAACATGATTTCAGCAGACATTGACTTTTATCCGTGAATTTGTAATGAATCTTGTTTAAATATTCTTTATTTAAGAATTGTAATCAAAATATTCTTTATTTAAAAATTATAATTTTAATTATTATTTAGAATTAAAATGTTGGTGTTGTTCCTTTTAAATGCTAGAAAGATCCGCGAAGACTAAAAATTACATGAAACGGCTGCTTTTCATATAATTTTGATAAGATGTATTTTATCAGCATTTAAGGAAACGACAATGTTGCTTATATGTATTCTTTTTAAATAAAAAAAACAAAACTGGCTTTTGTGTATTCTGCGTCTTTTCTAGTAAATTAGTAGTTTGAAGAAATTTGCGCATTAACACAGTATCACAACAACTAATATTTGAATAGTGGTATTATCATAAATAAGCAAAATATAAGCGTTGCGCACCAATATGATACTTTATTTTTATACACTGTTAACGAAGTGGAAACAACTAGCCAAAAATGATCAATTCCAGTACCGGACATAAATTAGATCTCCCTGTGCAGTCACCTGAAAAACAAAATCTCTTAAAATAACTGAATTGCTATAATTGTGAAATAATTTTCATATTTCAAATTCAATCATAGTGGAAATGCAATAAAATTGAATCATTTGGTTTTCTTTTATTATAAAATTTACATTGTTGAGACAAATAACATAGCATTTATTAATGACTAATGATAATTTCCAAAATGAGTATGAAACCGGGAATAAATCGAAATATATTCGAAGAAAGCAAAAAGTAACAAACAACATGTCGAACACTTCTTTCGTCAATAGCTTCCTTGTTCACATCATTAAAAGAAACGATTTGTTTTAAGCAGGACATGCTTTAATAGTTTTACATAACATTGTTTAAATCTAAATGTCGGCTGATGTTATTTTTGTAGTGAAATCAAAGAGTACAAAGTGAGTAAAATAAATCATGAGATTTAACAGCACGTTTGTTGGGTTTTTTTTGTTTGTTTTTTTATTAACTTTAAGTTTCACTTATATACTGAAGATGATTAATTTACATCTTTTTAGTACGTATTAAGTAATAATAGGTTTTGCATACCTAACGTTAGCAGACAATTAATTAATGTGTAATTTTAAAGAATTTTAACATATTTAAAGTTTTTCCTAATGATAACAGTCCCGACAAACTTTCTGCGATGGCCAAACATTTTAATAATATTCTTAACGGGCTTTTGTTTGTAGAAATAGTTACTGTAAAAGATCATGGGCCAAGACAAGCTTAGATTAATTGAATGTGAAGTATTAAACATCTTGTTTGCATCATTTCGATTTATACTTGTATCTTAATGAACTTATTCTATGTCTAGTTTTTAGGTGTTTGGAAATTCAAAGCTAAAGAAAATGTTGAGACAAAATAAGATATAGAAAATAATCAACCATACACTAGAAGCAAACTAGTTTTGGTAAAAGTAATATGCTATTATAAACAATAACATTCCTTTAATAAGCAATATATTAGGTAAACTATAATGTAATAATATATTTTCAACAAATACTTTACTCAGTTATGTATGTATGGTTAAAGTTGTTTATAACATAATCTATGTCTTTTAACACAACTTTATTTGAAGGCAGAATGAAAAAAAAACTGGGAGAAAAATGTTGTTGTTAATGATATCTGATATCTTAATGCATATTAATGATACATAATTTGCAATGCCTTAGGAGGAAATACAACATAACAACATTATTGTGCAATTTATGTTACCAAAGGAGCAAACATAATATAATTGCATCTCAGACAAGAACATTGCACAATCGTTAAATTGGCATCAAAATCTCTAGAGCGGACAAGCGTAAGATAGATTCGAACTTCAATATAATAAGGTATATAGCCTGAAATCTTTGCAAGAACTTAAAGTCTTGATAAACAGCTTGGCAATATAGAAATATCTTCTTGTCTACTTATTTAAAGATAAAAATGAATGATAAAAACGTTTCGATTTTTCGATATGTCATGTAAGTATTATTAAAAATTGAAAATGATGTGTAAAATAAAACAAAGTTACTGTCTTATTAACATTTTTATAGTGATATGATATAATAATTTTGCTCCTAGTGTACTTATGAAGTGCATAATTACCTGTAAGTATGTTATCTATACATAATTATATTGATTGTTTTAATGTTATAATTTTGTTCTGCTGTTAACGGCAAAATCATCATCATCCTTATCGACATCATCACTTAGTATAATGGTTTATGGTAATTTGTATGTAAAATATGTTGCAACATATACGTGGAATGTATTGTTCCACTTTTTTCTCCCAAGGGGTACGAAACATGTTCAGACAGAAATTTATGTAACTATGTTTGCTTTTAAGTCGTAACAAAATACAGAAAAGAGGAATACACGTCACAAGCTTTCCAATCAATATTTACGATCATTCCTCTACATTCATTTTAGCTACTATTTCTGTTAGAAAAGTATGAAGAAAATGTATGTAATTGGGAACTTCGGAAGCACATTTCAAGATAACTAATGAACTTGTTTTTAAGGCAATCCGACATAGACTAAAGTGTCAAATTTAATAGAAAAATGTTGGACCTGTCAAAATGTAATTATAATACAGTAAAATGTGTCTTAATCCATGGCAACACAAAGTGTGCTAAGCCTTGTAAATTGTCCTTTATTTTCAACAACTTTCCGCACCTTTTATTCATTTATTTATTTCTTCATTTTACAGTTTTATATCAAGTTATTATGCTAAATAAAAATAATAATAATAATAATAATAATAATAATATAATAATAATAATAATAAAAATGATAATGATAATAATGATAATAGTATTAATAACAATAATCTAGTTTGAAAGTTGTTGTGTTTGTAATTTGACAGAATTTCATGAATATTGATAGCATCCATGTTAAAGAAGCGGATATATATCGTGGCGTCTAATTTTGACGTCAAGTAGTGATAAAGAAACTGTTTTGAGTATACTGATTTTTATGGTTGTTGTTTATTTTAAGAATTTAGTATAACGTTTTTGTTTTGTGCGATTGTATTAATCAAGACATATTTTATTGTTCTATTTTCAATCTAAAGCCGGCAAAAGATGCACAATAAATTATGATAAAGCTATTTTATACACACAATGTCATTTTACTTTTATGATGCAAATGAAAATATTGTGGCTGCATCACATTTATGTTTCAATATAAGTAGTATTTCACAAAGAATAATATACCGTTGCCGTTATAAAACGACGAAAGATTCATTTTTACTATCTCTAAAGTACAGATTCTATAAGGCCGAGTCCTCTTTTTTCAACCATTGTTTTTATGTTTATTGTTCTCGCAAGATTCTATCATCCAAAATGCGCATACGTTAAAGACCTAGAATGCTACGAATTATGAGACTTATTCTTCTTACGCAGTGTTTGTTCATTCGTATGAACAACCTTAGCATTTGTTAGGTATAATTTAGAAATCTTTTATTTTAAGAGTATCTGTGAAATAACTATAATTATAATACATGTACATGTATTTTACCACATGCACCAAAAGAAAACAATATAATTATTATATCAGTTTGAAAAATGATTAAAAGTTGATCAATATCAGAAAGTTCATTTCTTAACTACAAACAAGTACAAAACAGATACACTATAGATCTTCAAGAGCTAAAGATTTTTACACTATGTGTTAGAATTGAAGACTTTACTATCAGTCATAATACATCTTAGAATTCCTGAGTTACAACACTCAACAGCTGTTCATCGTTTCATTCGATGTTGTCTAAACCTTTATTGCATGCAAAGAATAAAAAGAAATGTTAAGTAGATAAGTATGCGTTATTGTTTTCCTTGTTAAAAGGAAACTTGAATAATTGAAGTGATGTCTAGTCTATTACAACATAAGAAATACTTAGTAAGCTTGTATATACACACAATGTAGTATTTGTTAAGATTCATTGATTTTCTTTTATTATGTAATATACTTATTTTAATATGTTTTACTACAAAAAAATGCAACATAACGGATTAAATTTATTTCTATGCATATTGACTACGCGGCTATTACATCATTTGCAATGATCGATTATGATGCCAAGATGCTAGAGTTTTTCATCCAAAGAAAAAGAAATTTACACGATACAATGAAAAATTGCTTTCTGGTTAGATGACTAAATGCATTTCATGCAATAAAAAAAATTACACGATATCACTTTTCATACATACTTTAGGCGTACATAATTTACAATGAAAAGTTGTTTTCTGGTTGTTTTATAATTAAAGGAATAGTGTATATTAACATTTGAGGCTACATAACGTTAGTGTTGAATGCACAACTTTCAACAACCTTATAACAGACATGTATGAAAATCAGGGTATGTTTAAATGTTGTGTTGTTCGACCCAGTTGTGCTCTTTTCTCTTCCAGTCTACTTCTTTGATAAAAGATGGTGTTCATCGTTTCTCTATTGGTTTTAAACTGCTCTTTAAAAATATAATTTGCGTCATCGATTCGGCTTCACTGTAGATCTTTAAGTAGGATAACATTTCCTGTCCAAGCTCAACCTGGGGGGGGGGCTACTTTCAAGAAGAGTTGATAGAGAAATCACAACCGAAAACTGCGTTTTCAGATAAACGTATGTAACAGGTTTAATTTTCGTATAATAAATTCTGAAGAGTAAAGTATTTAGATGTGAATGCATATATTAAGATATAAATAACACCAATATCAACAGTTATATTTATGTGTGAATTAACTGGCATGATCATGTTTCTGTATATAGAAACCATCATTTGAAGTTATTATTGAAGTCTTTGCTCAAGGATGATGCAATAACAAGTAGACTATGCTATTTAATAAAATATATGTACTTATACTTACATAAAATCATTTCATTTGTTTTCTATATAAAAAAACCTCGTCTAACAACCTTGAACTAAAATGCAGCTATATTGTGGCATAAACATATCGTTAATTCTAATGACACGTGAAGTTCAGATTTGAAGCCGTGTTTTAGATTATGATAATTTATTACATAATTCGATCAGCATAAATCAAGGTTACTTTCTGACAGTAAACAGATAAATAACCCATGTGCAGAAACAAATATGTGGTATTTATGGCTTCTCTGAAATGTAATTATTGCAACAAAATAATGGACCTACTTTAATTCTTATTATTACATCAAGGATATTTTAGTCTTAAAGTTGATAAAAGGGTTGTGGTAGGTCTAAGAGAAAACATTTTATAACATTATGATAATATAAATAAACTATTTTTCGTAGAAAACATGAAATAGTTTAAGCTATAACAAATTGTTTAAGTCTTTTATGCACACATTTCTCAAAGAAAGACGGACTGATTTCTTTGAATTAACATATAATTTCATTTTCCTTCATGACATAACTAAACTTTGAGTTTGTTTACAATTCTTCAAGCAGGTTGATACATGTCTGAACTTTTCATAAAAAAATGTACATGGTAAAATATTAATTTCTTAACAATAACTTAAACACTTAGAATATATTAAATGATGACAGAGGGTGGTTCAGGAGAATATAAACTGAAGAAAATAAATTTAAAATCTACTATCTGTTTGTAACGAGATGTAATAATCATGTATACTCTAATCTATCAATACCAAAACAATGTACTATTTTATTATATTCATGATAGTTTTTCTACCTCTTTTCAACAAAATTTATTGCAGTACTTGTATGTTAGAAAATACTATTTTATTTATGAACACTTATTTAAGAAATACATGTATGCAACGCGTATGATGTCCTTACTGTATCCTTAACATTGTTCATCCGGGTAAGATACAGAATTGTACTAGAGACACTGAAGAGAACCTTTAATTCGTTTTGATACTGTTCCATATCAAAACAGTTTAGGACAACAATTTTTTACTTTCAAAATTTGCACAATGTCTCAATATTGAGATAATTATTTAAATAAGGCAGCAAGGCAAAGCTTGAAAAAAGAAGTTTTTAGGCTTTGGGGTGTTTAGTGCAAAACATCACTGAAATTTGCAAAAGCAATATAAAACCTTTTTATTTTCTGACTATGTTTATAAAAATATGAAAAATTTCATAAATGACATTAGAAACTTGTTTAACTTTTTTTTATACCTACTAAGGTGAGTGACATTTGGTGAAATATTTCTATCTCTAACTTGATCAAATGTCATGTCAATAAACTTTCCCCTATAAACAGAACCAGGCGGAATATTGTATTTCCGTAGTTAAACTGCGTGGCAAATGATTTATTCATTCATAAGAACACAAAAAGAATATTAAGATAACTGTTATAGAACAACTTATTACAATCTGCCATTTCGAAAAATTAATACGATATATAATAAAGATCCTTACATATCAGATTCATCAGTAAATGGAATGATATATTTCAGTTACAAAGTTTGTTGGCTTTTTTTCTGTTGTTTTATTTACATGTGTTTTTTGTTTGTTTTGTTTTTGTTTTTTTTGATACTTTTTGGGGGAGGGGTGTTTGTGTTGTTGTTGTTTGATTGTTTATCTATCTACATTTATATTATTTTTCATTAATATTATTATTATTATTATTTGTTTATTTTCTTATCTTATCTTTTTAATTCTCTTTTATTATTTAATTATTGTACTATGTGTTTCTTTTTCAGATCGCGTCCCAGACTTCTTCTAGGAACCTAGCAGCTGTTACAACTTACATGCGATGTTCTTATTAATTTTATGATCCAAATGAACTAAAATTGCCATAAACCTGACAATATCGTTCTCAAAATATATCCATAACTGAATGTGAATAACGTGAACTTTGATAATGTATATAACCATTTAGAACCAGATATTTAATTTGAAAGTAATATGTATCCTTTTGTATCGTATGTTAAATTCATGTACTAAATGACAATTATTTGTAAAATATATTGCTATAGTATTAATTCGTATAGAGATATAGTATTAATTTGTATATAGATAGGTTATCATCATCATCATAATCATCAAGGGTTTCTTTTTCATGTATTATAATATCTGCTATATCAATTTGATAACTACTTTTTTATAGAAATTTTTATATGAACACGTTTGCAATACAAAATGGTTTATATATTTCGAAATTTCATCTGATAAAATTAATTAAATTGTTCAATAACAATATGAATCAGGTTAACTGCTACAACATATGGTCTCCCAAAATGTTTCAACGTTGGCGGTCTTCGTTAACTAACTGATATTAACATTTAGAAATATATCTACGACAGAATATATTACTGACTGTAAATAAAGTAGAATTTAACAAGGTAAACCAAATCTTCATGCTGAGCTAAGTAAAACACGAGTGAAGTCATGGTGATACAAATTTCTAATTTACAGGCATAATATTCCATTTTCGTTATCTTTATTTATGTTGATATAAATCCAACACTTCTTCCTGATTTATGTCATCATTAAAGATCTTATCATTTTATTTACATGTTAATTTTCTCAATGTTTTATAAACAATGTTATTTTAATCAATGTTTCTACTGTTTTATTTACAAAGAGATATAATATTCTCGTAAAATTACTTTGCAATGATCATTCACCTTTTCATGTCATCTATTTTATATAAACAGATACAAATATTTATCTTATATTCAAATTTTAAAAATAAAATGAAAACAGTGAATATTACACTATATATGGCTGAAAATTATGTTTTAATGGACGACATTGGAATGATTTTTAGAAAACAAATCTATGTTTGATTTATTAATTATCTATTGATATATTGTTCACCTACAACTTATTTTAATATCTTTCGAACAACACTTTGAGACAGAAGTAAGTTTTATAGAAGTCAAAACAAAACAATGTTGATTACATAACGAATAATGTAACAGAAGTTCAATGTAAAAAAAGGAAATATCACTTTTGTGTCAGCGTGCAGAATTACCACACATCTTGGCGTTTCTGTTTTATAATTATTGTTTATTCAATGAAGAAGGAAAACATGAACTTAATAATGAAATTAAATCCGCAAATTAAATCTGAGCTCGCAGTAATACATTTACGAAAAAGAATACATGCATAACAGGAAAACACACGCGATCACTCGCAATTGTCGCATGATTTGTTCTTTTAAATTTTCTAAGCTGTTCTTTGAAAATTCCTGATCCGATTATAACAAATAAAATATAAGTATTAAATGTCATTTAAATCCTAAAGTCATGATGGAACCAGTTATTTTATGCTTATAGCAAATAAACAGACGTCATATTACCAAAAATGACGTTCTTTCATATCCAAGAATGGCTAAAATGTACCATTTTTGTGTAATAACATCTGCAAATACCACGGACTTTATATTAAATGTGCATTTGTACTTCAGCAAATGTTATTGCAAGAAAAATAGTCGCTAACTTTTGTTATCACAACAAAAACATTAAAAATATTGTACAATGAATGCAAATATGAGCTATGTAAATATCTGGTAGAAATGTTGACTTTAATTAACAGTTTACCTTTCGTTTAGTAAACATTAATGGCATCATCACAGAGTACAATTAACCGAACTCATGAAAGTGTCTACAGTCAATGATGTTTGCCGAAAAAATAAAGACAAAGTGCCAAAACAAACTGCAATAATTGGAAACAGACAGATAGTGCATTTTGCCTGCATCACTTAAATACATGTATGCATAAATAGATAACAACTGAATAATTTGATAAATTGATAAAAGATTTAAACAACTGATTGCTTGCATTAACATATCTCTCTGATCAAACTGATTTTATGATATGTTATACTTATACATGAATATACAAATGTATTTATTCACACGTTTATCATTTCTTATTCAACCATTTCACCTACGCGAGGTCGCCGTTGTCAGTCAGATGACACAATAAGTTGAAAGCTGTCAACTTTCAAAACGAGGCCACACACCATTCTACTGATGATGATACGTAATGTAGACGTTAGAAACCAGCGTTAAATGTTTTCTATCTGCTCTGATAATTCAAATTTTCTGAATTTAATGCTTATGGTAACAAAATATGTACTTATATAGAATAGCACATGAGTGATTCTCTACAGAAGTGTTAAATAAACGTTCACGAAAAAAAGAAACATTAAACATTGCAAGTAATTAGCATGTTAAGCTATTAGGTTCTCTATTTATATATGAGATGTACGATTGAAAAAATACACATCCAATTATTCTGTTCATGAAATAAAATTATCATTTTATTATGTCTAGCATATGAAACATTAAATTACTTTAGGTGAGGACTTTCTTTAAATAAAAATATTTACAACACTTTCACTTATATTGTCACAAAATTTCCTAATCGAAAAACAACAACCTGTCCATACCGATGAAACGAAGAACTATTTTAAACGATTAAGTTTGAAAATTGCAGAAAACAACAGCCAAATTAATTATCTTGAAATTTTAGAAAATTTAGATGTAAAATGGTTGAATTGTCCATTTAGATAATTCTATTCATGATTCATATTCTATGATGCGCTGTATAGATAACACGAGCGTATATGACTTATATTTATTATCTTAACATAAAGAAATAGACACCATACATGAACGACTATAGAAAATTAAACATAAGTTAGCTGTTAAGATATTGTTCAATATGCATTTAAGTAATACTGCTTTGTTTAAAATAACATTTCAAACAGTACTTATTAACAAAATGTTATTAAATTTTGTAAAAATATAATTATAATTAAATGAGTCTTAAATATTAATTTATAATTGCATCGTCTTTGCCATTTGCAAGACATTAAAACGCTACAGAATACAAAACACCAAAAAGGTTTAATAACTTAATGTCATAGAACATAAACTTAAAGTAATAACATGTTATTAACTTATTTGGAAAAACATGATTCACTCGAATGCGAGGAATGGGTCAATTATTTTCATAAAACCTGTTCGGTCGACAAATATTTATTAAGGCGTTATAGTTTAATTTGTTATTTTTTGAAATAGACACACGTATTTAAGAACAAATTAAATACAAAGAAGTATGCGTAATCATTTGTTAGCTGATTTTCTTTTCGTTTTAAATGTAAACAACAATTATCAATAACAGTTTACAATCAAGACCTTGTTTTTTCGAATATATATGAAACAAAAAGTATTTATGTTTCATCATGCTACCTAACGTTACTGGGCTACCTAACGAGTAAAATACTTTACGTAATCAAACGAGCTTTGTTAAATTTGATTACAATCATATATCAAATCTGCTCTCGTAATCAGTTTTTCTAATTATCTACTCCATTTAAAACACATTGGCGTTAATTATCAGGCATTAAAATGAGGTTGTACCGGAAATTATCATAAAAATCAAAGACTAGTTTTTCTATGATAATGATGAAAAAAGAATAATGATACCTTGAGATGGGAAACGATTTATGTAAAAATGTTTTCTGATAACAGCAACCGGATACACTGATGCATTACCGGTCGGAATTACTGAATACCTCATTAACACTTTGATATATTAAGCTAACAAAATCAGTAGACATAAGAATTAAGTAAAATAGTATAATAGTTGGCAAAAAGATAAAATGTTTTATCAAAATGGAAACAAATTATATCATAATATTATACATTATAATAATGTTTACTAGTAAGCTAAATAATTTCGTTATGATCGATATTTACAAAATAGTGTTTATACACCTAATATATAATACCAGGTAGATGATTTTTTTGCAGGAATAAACGAAAACTTTAAATTTACCTATATACATGCAAATATACATATATGAAAACAAAATAAAAATGTCAATGTGCGAAACTAATTGTATTGGTAAAATGATTATAAATTGAAATCAAATACACGAACATATATTCTTTTAGGATTAAAGAAAATAAATCATATGAAGCATGAAGCACTCACTAACACAACTTTTATTTGATTTTTCGTTTACAAGATCTCCGTATTTGATTTTGATTGATTAAACGTCAAAGTGGTAAGACGATAATATTCATAAAGAATTCATTGAACAATGGTTTGATGCTTAATTTTCTAAAAAGAGCCAACATTTAAACCGGTTATCGCATAAGTCGTTCTGACAGCTGAAATAAAAGTACAACAGGCGTTATGTCTGCTGAAGGTTGTTCTAATTCATTTTCTTGTTGTTGTTTTTTTCGTCCGAAAGATGTTTGTTTTTCACACATTTACAAACTTAAAAAGAAATATTTTATCTATCACTATTACGTGCGAAAGCGATAGTTGTGTACGCGATAGGTATTTCGTGCGCACGTAATGATTTAGCAACGTAGGGGCTAATGCGTGATGTCCCTTCTTTGCCATCGTATGTTTTGCATAAAACTTTAAACAACTTAATTAACTTAAAGCAAGATATATTTTAAATGTTCTAACTTTTTACTATGTAAACAGTAACGTGCGGATACGGGCGGACTTCATCATATCAATGAATTATCTATAATTGTCAGTGCTGGGGCTGAAACTCTGGAAATTGAGTTAAAACCTGGTTTTTCACATAACTTTGAAATAAAGCGTTTAAAATTATGATTTAATGTACGATTTAATCATGATTTTATGTAAAGGATATCTGTAGAAATATCAATCTCTGGAAACATCCTTCATCCGCATCTCTAGGCAAATAGTGATAACTACATCCAAAACTATAGTTAATGGTATTTTATGAGGATCCTTATACGAAATACGTAAGTATCCCTTATATTTGTAAGAAAGATCTGACAAACATTGTCAAATTTATGAAACATTAACCCAATATCGATATTTGAGCCATGGAACACCACCGCCTTCTAGTATATTACTACATGAGGATCATGATTTGAAAGATAGTGTCATTGCTATGCTATAATGAAACTTAAGAATTTCAAAAACGTTTAATGGCAAGTTATCATGTACGTAAGTATCGAGTAATGATGACTACACTTTTGCTATATATAATAAGCATGTGAAATTTAACAGCATAACTGAGAAAACAAGTCAAAGAAACTTTATTTTGATATAGACGTTGTAGATTGATTAAGTAACATGGTGTTGAGACAACATTATGCTTAAGCAATGAACGGAAGAAGCATTCTATGATGGTATATTATCTCCTTGGCAAATTCATGAATCCAATACTTCTGTATTTGTTAAAGCTAAGATAAAAAAAAGAACATGAATGATATAAGAGTGCAACACATTTCGGTGAAATGTAAACAGTTGTTATTTTAAGGACAGTTGAAGCATAGTAAGATATAGTTTTATTGTATTTTAATAAATACGTTGGCGACTTTGATTTGCTTCATTACAAAAGGAATTTGCAAATTATAAAATATTTCTTATCAATGGATAGTCTTTCAAAAGAAGTGAAGGATGAAGTCAGAATAAAATATCCGCATTTAAATAGTTCTACTTATATAAAGATTAGGTCTGTTTTGTTATATACTTGTTTACTTTAACAACCTTTGAAACAAAATGCAGCTATATTGTGGCATAAACATGTCGTTAATTCTAATGACACGTGAAGTTCATATTTGAAGCCGTGTTTTAGATTATGATAATTCAGTATATAATTAAATGAGCATAAATCAAGGCAATGTGCCGAATACAAAATATGAACAATCTATTGCTTCTGTTAAAAATGATGTTGGAAACAAATGGCAGAGTTACCTTTCTATTATTTTATCAGGAAATTTACTTGAAAGCAAATTTTGTGTAAAGGTTTTGTTAGAAATAAAGCAAAACATTATTTAAAGTTTTTCCTAATGACTACAGTCCCGACAAACTTTCTGCGATGGCCAAACATTTTAATTATATTCTTAACGAGCTTTTGTTTGTAGAAATAGTTACTGTAAAAGATCCTGGGCCAAGACAAACGGATATTAATTGAATGTGAAGTATTAAACATCTTGTTTGCATCATTTCGACTTGTACTTGTATCTTAATGAACTTATTCTATGTCTAGTTTGGTGTTTGGAAATTTAAAGCTAAAGAAAATGTTGAGGCAAAATAAGATATAGAAAATAATCAATCATATGCTATTATAAACAATAACATTCCTTTAATAAGCAATATATTAGGTAAACTATAATGTAATAATATATTTTACAGCAAAATACTTTACTCAGTTATGTATGTATGGTTAAAGTTGTTTATAACATAATCTTTGTCTTTTAACACAACTTTTTTTGAAGGCAGAATGAATAAAAAAACTGGGAGAAAAATGTTGTTGTTAGTGATATCTGATATCTTAATGCATATTAATGATACATAATTTGCAATGCCTTAGGAGGAAATACAACATAACAACATTATTGTGCAATTTATGTTACCAAAGGAGCAAAAATAATATAATTGCATCTAAGACAAGAACATTACGCAACCGTTAAATTGGCATCAAAATCTCTAGAGCGGACAAGCGTAAGATAAATACGAACTTCAATATAATAAGGTATATAGCCTGAAATCTTTGCAAGAACTTAAAGTCTTGAGTAACATCTTGGCAATATAGAAATATCTTCTTGTCTACTTATTTAAAGATAAAATGAATGATAAAAACGTTTCGATTTATCGATACTAGTATGTCATGTAAGTAATATTCAAAAATAAACATGATGTTTAAAATAAAACATAGTTATTGTCTAATTAACATTTTTATAGTGATAAGATATAATAATTTTGCTCCTAGTATACTTATGAAGTGCATATCTATAATTATCCGTAAGTATTTTATTAATACATAATTATAATGATTGTTTTAATGTTATAATTTGTTTCTGCTGTTATCGGCATAATCATCAGTTTCCTTATCGACATCATCACTTAGTATAATGGTTTATGGTAATTTGTATGTAAAATATGTAACTTGCAACATATACTTGGAATATATTGTTCCAATTTTTCCTTCTCCCAAGGGGTACGAAACATGTTCAAACAGAAATTTATTTACTTATGTTTGCTTTTAAGTCGTAACAAAATAAAGAAAAGAGGAATACACGTCACAAGCTTTCCAATCAATTTTTACGATCATTCCTCTACATTCATTTTAGCTACTATTTCTGTTAGAAAAGTATGAAGAAAATGTATGTAATTGGGAACTTCGGAAGCACATTTCAAGATAACGAATGAACTTGTTTTTAAGGCAATCCGACATAGACTAAAGTGTAAAAGTTAATAGAAAAATGTTGGACCTGTCAGAATGTCTCAATGTGTGTGTTTTTTCCTGTTGATCAAATAAAGCAACAAAACTAACTCATATTTAAAGCCAACCTGTAAAAATGAAATAGATATAATTATAATACAGTAAAAAACGTCTTAATCGATGGCAACACAAAGTGTGCTTGTAAATTGTCCTTTATTTTCAACAACTTTCCGCATCTTTTATTCATTTATTTATTTATTTCTACATTTTACAGTTAAAACTTTTATATCAAGTTATTACGCTTGTTTTTTTTTCTTGTTTTCTTTTTTAAGAATTTTTGTTCTTTTGTTCTATTTTCAATTTAAAGCCGGCAAAAAATGCACAAAAAATTATCATAAAGCTATTTCATACGCATAATGTCAATTTATTTTCTTGAATCAAATGAAAATACTGTGGCTGCAGCACATTCATGTTTCAATAAAAGTAGTCTATCACAAAGAACATATATAAGCATACCGTTATAAAATGACGAACGTTTGATAAAACTGCTTCATCTTTACTTTCTCTAAAGAACATATTATATAAGACTGAGTTTACATTTTTCAACCGTTATAAAATGACAAACGTTTGATAAAACTGTTTCATCTTTACTTTCTCTAAAGAACATATTCTATAAGACTGAGTTTACATATTTCAACCATTGTTTTGATGTTAATTGTTCTTGCAAGATCTAATTATCCAAAATGCGCATACGTTAAAGAACTTTAACAATGCTAGGAATTATAAGACTGATGCTTCTTATGTAGCTTCATACGTATTAACAACCCAAGAAATTGTTAGGTGTTTGTGAGGTAAATAATTTAGAAATCTTTTATTTTAGGAGTATCTGTGAAAGAACTTTGATTATACATGCACATGTTTTTTACCACAAGCACCAAAAGAAAACGACATATCATGTCAGTTTGAAAAATGATAACTATGTAAAAGTTGATCAATATACGACAGTTCATTTCTTAACTACAAACAAGTACAAAAAAGATACACAATAGATCTTCAAGAGCTGTAGATTTTTACACCATTTGTAAGAATTGAAGACTTTACTATCAATCAAAATACATCTACGAATTCCTAAGTTACAAACGTAACAGCTGTTCATCGTTTCATTCGATGTTTTCTGAACTTTTATTGCATGCAAAGAATACAAAGCAATGTTAAGTAGATAAGTATGCGTTATTGTTTCCCTTGTAAAAAGGTAACTTGAATAATTGAGATGATGTCTAGTCTATTACAACATAAGAAATACTTAGTAAGCTTGTATAAACACGCACAATGAAGTATTTGTTTAGATTCATTGATTTCCTTTTATTATGTAATATACTTATTTTAATATGTTTTACTACAAAAAAATGCAACATATCGGATTAAATGTATTTCTACGCATATTGTCTACGCGGCTATTACATCATTTGCAATGATCGATTATGATGCCAAGATGCTAGAGTTTTTCATCCAAAGAAAAAGAAATTTACACGAAACAATGAAAAATTGCTTTCTGGTTAGATGACTAAATGCATTTCATGCAATGGAGAAGAAAAAAAATGAAATTTACACGATATCACTTTTCATACATACTTTATGCGTAAATCATTTACAATGAAAACTTGTTTTATAATTTAAAAAATGTGTATATTAATATTTGAGGCTAAAGAACGGTAGTGCTGAATACACAACTTTCAACAACCTTATAACAAACATGTATGAAAATCAGGATATGTTTAAATGTGTTGTTCGACCCAGTTGTGCTCTTTTCTCTTCCAGTCTACTTCTTTGATAAAAGATGGTGTTCATCGTTTCTCTATTGGTTTCTAACTGCTCTTTCAAAATATGATATGCTCCAGCGGTTCGTATACACTGTAGATCTTTAAATAAGATAACATTTACTGTCCAAGCTCAACCTGGGGGGTATGGGGGCTACTTTCAAGAAGAGTTGATAGAGAAATCACAACCGAAAACTGCGTTTTCAGATAAACGTATGTAACAGGTTTAATTTTCGTATAATAAATTCTGAAGAGTAATGTATTTAGATGTGAATGCATATATTAAGATATAAATAACACCAATATCAACAGTTATATTAATTTTATGTGTGAATTAGCTGGCATGATCATGCTGTCTGTATATAGAAACCATCATTTGAAGTGTTTGCTCAAGGATGATGCAATAACAAGTAGACTATACTATTTAATAAAATATATGTACTTATACTTACATAAAATCATTTCATTTGTTTTCTATATAAAAATACTCGTTTAACAACCTTGAAATAAAATGCAGCTATATTGTGGCATAAACATATCGTTAATTCTAATGACACGTGAAGTTCAGATTTGAAGCCGTGTTTTAGATTATAATAATTTATTATATAATTCGATCAGCATAAATCAAGGTTACTTTCTGGCAGTAAACATGTGAATTACCCATGTGCAGAAACAAATATGTAGTATTTATGGCTTCTCTGAAATGTAATTATTGCAATGAACAAAGGATCTGCTTTAATTCCTATTTTTACATCAAGGATGTTTTAGTCCAGATGTAGATACAAGGGTTGTGGTGGATTTAAGAGAAACCTTTTATAACATTTTTGTAATATAAATAATCTACTTTTCCTAGAAAACATAAATAGATTAAGCTATAACCAATTGTTTAAGTCTTTTATGCACACATTTCTCAAAGAAAGACTGATTTCTTAGAATAAAACATATACTTTAATTTTCCTTAATGACAAACTCAAATGTGTGTTTGTTTACAATTCTCTAAGCAGGCTGATACATGTCGGAACTTTTCATAAAGAAATGCATATGGTAAGATATTAGTTTCTTAACATTATCTTAAACACTTAAATTTTATATTAAATGATGACAGAGTATTGTTCAGGAGAATATCAACTGAGCATAATAACGTATTCGAATCTACTACCTGTTTGCAACGAGATGTAAATATCATGTTTATCTATCAATACCAAAATAATATACTATTTTATTATATTTATTGTAGTTTTTCTATCCTTTTTTACCAATTTAAAACTTATTGCAGTACTTTAATGTTAGAAAGACAATTTTATTCATGAACACTTATTTTAAAAAATACATGTATATAACGCGTACGATTTTCTTACTGTTTCCTTAACATTGTTGATCCGGGAAAGAAACAGTATTGTACTACAGACACTTAAGAGAACCTCAAATTTATTTTTATACAGTTATTTAGGATAACAATTCTTAACTTTAAAATTTGCACAATAGGGAACGATCTGAGATCAGCATCGTATACGTCACTGATAAGACGTATCTAAAAATAGCCACATATCGATAACTTTCGGACAAGGAAACTGGTTAATCTACATGTAGATTATACAACATGTAATGGTTACGAATACTTTTATTCACATTTCTCTCAATGGAATATGATGTTCCTGGAGTTAAACTTGCGTAAAGCATGATTGAGATGGTTTAAAACAATCAGGAAAATAAAGATGATATGGTGAAAAAGAAATAATTTTCGGGGCAATACTTTCCCTGCATGTCAATTTGAGAAAAATGCCGGCGCTTGCAATTTGTTTTTGTTTTCACTGTTTATCAAAATTAGAAATGGTGATATGATATGGTATGATTTTAAGAAATTGGGACTAAAAATGAAAAAGTGTCTTTCTGTACCAGATATACCGTACAAAATTTGTTTATATGTAAAATACGCAGATTGGAGAAGTCATGAATCTATCCACCAAAGTGCTTCGAGTATTAGATGAATGACCATAATATCTTAAATTAATTCTTTATAATAATTTTAGAGTACGCAAAACTCTGCATTTTTCCTATTTTACCTAATTAAAAGTGCCGATTCTAGTAGTTACTTTATCAGAAATAATGTATACGTACATGTATGCTTGCATGTATATTTAAACTGAATTGACAATTGAGGTCCGTGATTTAACATACACTGTTTACGTATACGAGGGATGATCAAAAATAAACCGGACTGTGACTGGCAATTGAAGAATTTTCATCCTATCACTTATTGTTATATATCACACTTAATCGGAAAACAATACCTGTAAACTGATACTATATCTAACCTGATAACGCAAATAGCTTGTCCGTAACAGCGAATTCAAAAACCATGGTAACGCACACCCGGCGCAGTGCGTAAATTCGCCTTGACATCAGGCGCTTTATGCTGCGTGTATTTTACAATATGGCACATTTAGATTTCAAAATACGCCAAAACGTCATGTACCATATATTTGACGTTGTCTGTAAAAATCACTTCATTTAAACCATATTTATATTTACAATCACAATTCAAACGTCACATGTTAATGAAATACTCGCGTTAAAACTATGTCGTCGGAATGTCTCGAAAATCGATCAATAGAAAACATTTATCAAATGTAAGACGAGAAACTGTTTAAAATGTAAAAAAAAATTATGGCTATCAAGGGAAAAGTTCCAGAAAGCCACAGCATATTTTTGATTAGCTTAAAGGATTAAGAAAAGATAATAGAGAAATAGAAAACAAGTAAGGGAGAGACAGAAAAAAGACATTTTCAAGGACGTTGGTGACGTCAATCGCCAAGACGTTGAAAAATGACAGTCGATTGACTGCGGAAATTGTCAACGATGTTCGACAGTAATTACGGGACAGTGCAGTCAACTCTGAGGATTTTAAAATGATAATAGTTAATGCATTAATTACATGTATTGTATTCTTGGTTTACAATTGTATCAATTATTTTCTTATTTTACACAATGGTCTTATGGAGAAATTGTGTCAACAATTTAACAGTCACTGTTCAAATTGGCTATGCGATTAATTTATTTTAAAATAATGGCAATTTTGATCATAGTTGTATTATTCTGTTATTTTTTCGTATGTATGATACATTATAATTCAGCAACATTATTTTACATTATTTGTACTCGTAATACATAATATAGTTAATTGCATGTGCGATTTTTTCAACAATCCAGTTACAGAAGGAAATAACGGAAGTTTGCATCATTACAGGAGCTCTTTATCACCATTCAACCTATTACAATACAATATGATACCCACTTGTACAGAAAAATATATAGGCAGTGGATCCGCCGCATCAATAACATGACTGTACCACATATTGGCCTACTCCGTGAATGAGTAAAAATCTGCTCCGTTAAGGACAATACGCTTGTGACGTCGTTAACGTCAATTTTAAAGTTATACCGTGCGCCGCATTGCTTTACATGTGTATGCCAATAACAGCATAACTTTTTTCTTTGTTAATATTTCTTGTTGGTATTTTTTGTATCATTTAGGGGATAGATTCCGATTTATGTTCCGTGTATTGTTATGTAAATTCATTTAACAGGTTAAGAATCATTTACAAAGTCCGGTTAATTTTTGATCATCCCTCGTAGACAATAAAATACATTTGATTTTATTTTATGTCTCACACCAAATATTTGCTGTTAAAATCATCGCCAATTAAGAATTACTGGTGCATTTTGTAAACTTCGCCTCATCAATCAAAAGAGTCAAACTTTTTTTCTGCCTGAATGTCAAAAACCGTTTTATTGACAAATATAGAGGCCAGAGCAGATTGTGACATATGTTTAAATTTAACTTTTCAAAAGTACAGTGTGTAGTTGTCCATTTTCTTTTCACACTAAATTCCATTTCCAACTTGTTTGCATTCTACAATTTCTTAAAATATTGCATGTAAACAAAGTAAATATACGCTGATTAACATCATGTATAGTGTGAACTCCCTAATCCTTTGTCCGAAAGTCAGTACAGGTGATAAAGTGGTGATAAGGTAAAATCTATTTTTAGAACAGTGTTACCTTCAGATCGAAGGCTATGTCTCAATATTTAGATGTTTAAATAAGGCAGCAAGTTAAAACTTGATATAAGTTATTTGAAAGAGAAGCTTTTTAAGCTTTTGGGTGTTTAGTGCAAAACATCAATGAAATTTGCATAAGCAATATTCTATTTTCTGCATAGGTTTATATAAAGAATGTCATAAATGACATTAAAATATTTGTTTATTTTTTTATACCTACTTCATGTACTTAGGTAAGTGACATAGGTGAAATAATTCTGTCTCTAACTTGCTTAAATGTCATGTCAATAAACTTTCCCCTATAGACATAACCAGGCGGAATAATGTATTTCCGTAATTAAACTGCATGGCAAATGATTTATTCATTCATAAGAGTACAAGAAGAATATTAAGATAACTATTATAGAACAACTAATTACAATCTGCCATTGCAAAAAATTAATACGATATATAATAAAGATCCTTACATATCAGATTTATCAGTAAATGGAATGATATATTTGTTTTGTTTGTATTTGTTGCTTTTTTGTTGATTTTGTGTGTGTGTGTGTGTGTGTGTTTACGGAGGGACGAGTGTTGTGTTTGTTGTTGTTGTTTTATTGCTTATTTATCAACTTAAATGTTTATTATTTTTTTATAATAATAATAATAATAATTATTATTATTATTATTATTATTATTATGATCATCATCATCATCATCATCATCATCATTTATTTATTTCCTTATCTTATCTTTTGTTTTAATTTCTCTTTTATTATTTAATTATTGTACTAGGTGTGTTTTTCAGATCGCGTACCAGACTTCTTCAGGGAACCAAGCAGCTGTTACAACTTACATGCGATGTTCTAATTAATTTTATAATCCACATAAACTAAAATTGCCATAAACCTGACAATATAGTTGATTTATTTTTTCTCAAAATATATCCATAACTGAATGTGAAAAACGTGAATTTTATTAATGTAAATAACCATTTAGAACCAGATATTTAATTCGAAAACAATATGTATCGTATGTTAAATCCATGTTCTAAATGACAATTATTAGTAAAATATATTGCTATAATAGTAATAATTTGTATAGAGATAGGTTATCATCATCATCATCATCATCATCATCATCATCATGGGATTCTTCCTCATGTATTATAATATCTGCGATATCAATTTGTTAATTACTTTTTTTATAATAAATTTAATTTATATGAGCACGTTTGCAATACAAAATGGTGAATAAATTTCGAAATTCCATCTCATAAAATTTATTATTTTTTTCCATAACAATATGAATCAGGTAAACGTCTACAACATATGGTCTACCAAAATGTTTCAACGTTGGCGGTCTTCTATCAACATTAAGAAATATATATTCGACAGAATACATTACTGATTGTAAATAAAGTAGAATTTAACAAGGTATACCAAATCTTCATGCTGAGATAAGTAAAACACCATTGGAGTCATGGTGATACAAATTTCTAATTTACAGGCATAATATTCCATTTTCGTTATCTTTATCAATGTTGATATAAATCCAACACTTCTTCCTGATTTATGTCATCATTAAAGATCTTATCATTTTATTTATATGTTAATTATCTCAATGTTTTACAAACAATGTTATTTTAATCAATGTTTCTACTGTTTTATTTACAAAGAGATTATATTCTCGTAAACTTACTTTGCAATGATCATTCACCTTTTCATGTCATCGATTTTATATAAACAGATACAAATATTTAGCTTATATTCAAAATTTAAAAATAAAATGAAAACAGTGAATATTACACTATATATGGCTGAAAATTATGTTTTAATGGACGACATTGGAATGATTTTTAGAAAACAAATCTATGTTTGATTTATTAATTATCTATTGATATATTGTTCACCTACAACTTATTTTAATATCTTTCGAACAACACTTTGAGACAGAAGTAAGTTTTATAGAAGTCAAAACAAAACAATGTTGATTACATAACGAATAATGTAACAGAAGTTCAATGTAAAAAAAGGAAATATCACTTTTGTGTCAGCGTGCAGAATTACCACACATCTTGGCGTTTCTGTTTTATAATTATTGTTTATTCAATGAAGAAGGAAAACATGAACTTAATAATGAAATTAAATCCGCAAATTAAATCTGAGCTCGCAGTAATACATTAACGAAAAGGAATACATGCATAACAGGAAAACACACGCGATCACTCGCAATTGTCGCATGATTTGTTCTTTTAAATTTTCTCAGCTGTTCTTTGAAAATACCTGATCCGATTATAACAAATAAAACATAAGTTTTAAATGTCATTTAAATCCTAAAGTCATGATGGAACCAGTTATTTTATACTTATAGCAAATAAACAGACGTCATATCACCAAAAATGACGTTCTTTCATATCCAAGAATGACTAAAATGTACCATCTTTGTGTAACAACATCTGCAAATACCACGGACTTTATATTAAATGTGCATTTGTACTTCAGTAAATGTTATTGCAAGAAAAATAGTCGCCAACCTTTGTTATCACAACACAAACATTAAAAAGATTGTACAATGAATGCAAATATGAGCTATGTAAATATCTGGTAGAAATGTTGACTTTAATTGACAGTTTACCTTTAGTTTAGTAAACATTATTGGCATCATCACAAAGTACAATTAACCGAACTATTGAAAGTGTCTACAGTCACTGATGTTTGCCGAAAAAATAAAGACAAAGTGCCAAGACAAACTGTAATAATTGGAAACAGACAGATTGTGCATTTTGCCTGCATCACTTAAATACATGTATGCATAAATAGATAACAACTGAATAATTTGATAAATTGATAAAAGGTTTAAACAACTGATTGCTTGCATTAACATATCTCTCTGATCAAACTGATTTTATGATATGTTATACTTATACATGAATATACAAATGTATTTATTCACACGTTTATCATTTCTTATTCAACCATTTCACCTACGCGAGGTCGCCGTTGTCAGTCAGATGACACAATAAGTTGAAAGCTGTCAACTTTCAAAACGAGGCCACACACCATTCTACTGATGATGATACGTAATGTAGACGTTAGAAACCAGCGTTAAATGTTTTCTATCTGCTCTGATAATTCAAATTTTCTGAATTTAATGCTTATGGTAACAAAATATGTACTTATATAGAATAGCACATGAGTGATTCTCTACAGAAGTGTTAAATAAACGTTCACGAAAAAAAGAAACATTAAACATTGCAAGTAATTAGCATGTTAAGCTATTAGGTTCTCTATTTATATATGAGATGTACGATTGAAAAAATACACATCCAATTATTCTGTTCATGAAATAAAATTATCATTTTATTATGTCTAGCATATGAAACATTAAATTACTTTAGGTGAGGACTTTCTTTAAATAAAAATATTTACAACACTTTCACTTATATTGTCACAAAATTTCCTAATCGAAAAAATAACAACCTGTCCATACCGATGAAACGAAGAACTATTTTAAACGATTAAGTTTGAAAATTGCAGAAAACAACAGCCAAATTAATTATCTTGAAATTTTAGAAAATTTAGATGTAAAATGGTTGAATTGTCCATTTTAGATGATTCTATTCATGATTCATATTCTATGATGCGCTGTATAGATAACACGAGCGTATATGACTTATATTTATTATCTTAACATAAAGAAATAGACACCATACATGAACGACTATAGAAAATTAAACATAAGTTAGCTGTTAAGATATTGTTCAATATGCATTTAAGTAATACTGCTTTGTTTAAAATAACATTTCAAACAGTACTTATTAACAAAATGTTATTAAATTTTGTAAAAATATAATTATAATTAAATGAGTCTTAAATATTAATTTATAATTGCATCGTCTTTGCCATTTGCAAGACATTAAAACGCTACAGAATACAAAACACCAAAAAGGTTTAATAACTTAATGTCATAGAACATAAACTTAAAGTAATAACATGTTATTAACTTATTTGGAAAAACATGATTCACTCGAATGCGAGGAATGGGTCAATTATTTTCATAAAACCTGTTCGGTCGACAAATATTTATTAAGGCGTTATAGTTTAATTTGTTATTTTTTGAAATAGACACACGTATTTAAGAACAAATTAAATACAAAGAAGTATGCGTAATCATTTGTTAGCTGATTTTCTTTTCGTTTTAAATGTAAACAACAATTATCAATAACAGTTTACAATCAAGACCTTGTTTTTTCGAATATATATGAAACAAAAAGTATTTATGTTTCATCATGCTACCTAACGTTACTGGGCTACCTAACGAGTAAAATACTTTACGTAATCAAACGAGCTTTGTTAAATTTGATTACAATCATATATCAAATCTGCTCTCGTAATCAGTTTTTCTAATTATCTACTCCATTTAAAACACATTGGCGTTAATTATCAGGCATTAAAATGAGGTTGTACCGGAAATTATCATAAAAATCAAAGACTAGTTTTTCTATGATAATGATGAAAAAAGAATAATGATACCTTGAGATGGGGAAACGATTTATGTAAAAATGTTTTCTGATAACAGCAACCGGATACACTGATGCATTACCGGTCGGAATTACTGAATACCTCATTAACACTTTGATATATTAAGCTAACAAAAATCAGTAGACATAAGAATTAAGTAAAATAGTATAATAGTTGGCAAAAAGATAAAATGTTTTATCAAAATGGAAACAAATTATATCATAATATTATACATTATAATAATGTTTACTAGTAAGCTAAATAATTTCGTTATGATCGATATTTACAAAATAGTGTTTATACACCTAATATATAATACCAGGTAGATGATTTTTTTGCAGGAATAAACGAAAACTTTAAATTTACCTATATACATGCAAATATACATATATGAAAACAAAAAAAAATGTCAATGTGCGAAACTAATTGTATTGGTAAAATGATTATAAATTGAAATCAAATACACGAACATATATTCTTTTAGGATTAAAGAAAATAAATCATATGAAGCATGAAGCACTTCACTAACACAACTTTTATTTGATTTTTTCGTTTACAAGATCTCCGTATTTGATTTTGATTGATTAAACGTCAAAGTGGTAAGACGATAATATTCATAAAGAATTCATTGAACAATGGTTTGATGCTTAATTTTCTAAAAAGAGCCAACATTTAAACCGGTTATCGCATAAGTCGTTCTGACAGCTGAAATAAAAGTACAACAGGCGTTATGTCTGCTGAAGGTTGTTCTAATTCATTTTCTTGTTGTTGTTTTTTTTCGTCCGAAAGATGTTTGTTTTTCACACATTTACAAACTTAAAAAGAAATATTTTATCTATCACTATTACGTGCGAAAGCGATAGTTGTGTACGCGATAGGTATTTCGTGCGCACGTAATGATTTAGCAACGTAGGGGCTAATGCGTGATGTCCCTTCTTTGCCATCGTATGTTTTGCATAAAACTTTAAACAACTTAATTAACTTAAAGCAAGATATATTTTTAAATGTTCTAACTTTTTACTATGTAAACAGTAATGTGCGGATACGGGCGGACTTCATCATATCAATGAATTATCTATAATTGTCAGTGCTGGGGCTGAAACTCTGGAAATTGAGTTAAAACCTGGTTTTTCACATAACTTTGAAATAAAGCGTTTAAAATTATGATTTAATGTACGATTTAATCATGATTTTATGTAAAGGATATCTGTAGAAATATCAATCTCTGGAAACATCCTTCATCCGCATCTCTAGGCAAATAGTGATAACTACATCCAAAACTATAGTTAATGGTATTTTATGAGGATTCTTATACGAAATACGTAAGTATCCCTTATATTTGTAAGAAAGATCTGACAAACATTGTAAAATTTATGAAACATGAACCACTATCTATATTTGAGCTATGGAACACCACCGGCTTCTATTATATAACAACATGCTATATATCAAAACTTAAGAATTTCACATAACGTTTTTGAAAAAAGCAAGTGATGATTACAATTTTGTTATATATAATAAGCATGTGAAATTCAATAGCATAAATGAGAAATCAAGTCAAAGGAACTTTATTTTGATAAAGACGTTGTTTGATTGATTAAGTAATGTGGTTTAAAAAATTTGCTCAAACAATTTTCGGTAAAAACTTCTATGATGGAAAATTTTTTTTGCAAATTCTTCTGCTTCTGTTAAGTTTGAAGGGAAATAAAAAATTAAGTATAAAAGTGTAACCTTTTTGATGAACTGTAAAATTTTTATTTTGGAAAAATTTAAGCATATAAAATATAGTTTTATTTTATTTAAATAAAATTTTTGGGAAATTTTCTTTGTTCATTAAAAAACTTTGCAAATTAAAAAATATTTTTTTATGAATTTATTTTTTACAAAAAATAGGAGGATAAAGTAAAATATTTTAAAACCCCATTTTTTAGTTTTACTTAGACATAAAAAACATTTTTCCATTTTTTTACTTGTTTTCTTTAAAATTCTTGAAATAACATGAGGGATAATTTAAAATAAACATATCGTTAATTCAAATGACACGTGAAGTTCGGGTTTGAAGCCGTGTTTTAGATTATAATAATTTATTATATAATTTGATGAGCATAAATCAAGGCCATGTGCAGAATACAAAGTACGAACAATGTATTTCTTCTGATGTTAGATACAATGGGCCGATTTACTTTTCTATTATTTTAACAAGGTATACCAAATCTTCATGCTGAGATAAGTAAAACACCATTGGAGTCATGGTGATACAAATTTCTAATTTACAGGCATAATATTCCATTTTCGTTATCTTTATCAATGTTGATATAAATCCAACACTTCTTCCTGATTTATGTCATCATTAAAGATCTTATCATTTTATTTATATGTTAATTATCTCAATGTTTTACAAACAATGTTATTTTAATCAATGTTTCTACTGTGTTTATTTACAAAGAGATTATATTCTCGTAAACTTACTTTGCAATGATCATTCACCTTTTCATGTCATCGATTTTATATAAACAGATACAAATATTTAGCTTATATTCAAAATTAAAAATAAAATGAAAACAGTGAATATTACACTATATATGGCTGAAAATTATGTTTTAATGGACGACATTGGAATGATTTTTAGAAAACAAATCTATGTTTGATTTATTAATTATCTATTGATATATTGTTCACCTACAACTTATTTTAATATCTTTCGAACAACACTTTGAGACAGAAGTAAGTTTTATAGAAGTCAAAACAAAACAATGTTGATTACATAACGAATAATGTAACAGAAGTTCAATGTAAAAAAAGGAAAATATCACTTTTGTGTCAGCGTGCAGAATTACCACACATCTTGGCGTTTCTGTTTTTATAATTATTGTTTATTCAATGAAGAAGGAAAACATGAACTTAATAATGAAATTAAATCCCGCAAATTAAATCTTGAGCTCGCAGTAATACATTAACGAAAAGGAATACATGCATAACAGGAAAACACACGCGATCACTCGCAATTGTCGCATGATTTGTTCTTTTAAATTTTCTCAGCTGTTCTTTGAAAATACCTGATCCGATTATAACAAATAAAACATAAGTTTTAAATGTCATTTAAATCCTAAAGTCATGATGGAACCAGTTATTTTATACTTATAGCAAATAAACAGACGTCATATCACCAAAAATGACGTTCTTTCATATCCAAGAATGACTAAAATGTACCATCTTTGTGTAACAACATCTGCAAATACCACGGACTTTATATTAAATGTGCATTTGTACTTCAGTAAATGTTATTGCAAGAAAAATAGTCGCCAACCTTTGTTATCACAACACAAACATTAAAAAGATTGTACAATGAATGCAAATATGAGCTATGTAAATATCTGGTAGAAATGTTGACTTTAATTGACAGTTTACCTTTAGTTTAGTAAACATTATTGGCATCATCACAAAGTACAATTAACCGAACTATTGAAAGTGTCTACAGTCACTGATGTTTGCCGAAAAAATAAAGACAAAGTGCCAAGACAAACTGTAATAATTGGAAACAGACAGATTGTGCATTTTTGCCTGCATCACTTAAATACATGTATGCATAAATAGATAACAACTGAATAATTTGATAAATTGATAAAAGGTTTAAACAACTGATTGCTTGCATTAACATATCTCTCTGATCAAACTGATTTTATGATATGTTATACTTATACATGAATATACAAATGTATTTATTCACACGTTTATCATTTCTTATTCAACCATTTCACCTACGCGAGGTCGCCGTTGTCAGTCAGATGACACAATAAGTTGAAAGCTGTCAACTTTCAAAACGAGGCCACACACCATTCTACTGATGATGATACGTAATGTAGACGTTAGAAACCAGCGTTAAATGTTTTCTATCTGCTCTGATAATTCAAATTTTCTGAATTTAATGCTTATGGTAACAAAATATGTACTTATATAGAATAGCACATGAGTGATTCTCTACAGAAGTGTTAAATAAACGTTCACGAAAAAAAAGAAACATTAAAACATGCAAGTAATTAGCATGTTAAGCTATTAGGTTCTCTATTTATATATGAGATGTACGATTGAAAAAAATACACATCCAATTATTCTGTTCATGAAATAAAATTATCATTTTATTATGTCTAGCATATGAAAACATTAAATTACTTTAGGTGAGGACTTTCTTTAAATAAAAAATATTTACAACACTTTCACTTATATTGTCACAAAATTTCCTAATCGAAAAAACAACAACCTGTCCATACCGATGAAACGAAGAACTATTTTAAACGATTAAGTTTGAAAATTGCAGAAAACAACAGCCAAATTAAAATTATCTTGAAATTTTTAGAAAATTTAGATGTAAAATGGTTGAATTGTCCATTTAGATAATTCTATTCATGATTCATATTCTATGATGCGCTGTATAGATAACACGAGCGTATATGACTTATATTTATTATCTTAACATAAAGAAATAGACACCATACATGAACGACTATAGAAAATTAAACATAAGTTAGCTGTTAAGATATTGTTCAATATGCATTTAAGTAATACTGCTTTGTTTAAAAATAACATTTCAAACAGTACTTATTAACAAAATGTTATTAAATTTTGTAAAAAATATAATTATAATTAAATGAGTCTTAAATATTAATTTATAATTGCATCGTCTTTGCCATTTGCAAGACATTAA
>NW_026856461.1:0-84756 GCF_026571515.1 Ruditapes philippinarum
TCCAAGGTTAAGACAAAGAATATGTCCAGACATTTGGTCTTTCAGACGGAAACATTCAATTTGAAAGACGCTCTTTACTTTTTATATTAATTATTGCAGACGTCTTTTGGCATGACAGGAGTGCCATTGAAATATTTTACGAGATATATTTTATAGCAATTCTTGTAAGTCTAGATCTATATCAATAACTTAATTGTATGCAAATTTTCAAATCATTCGCTCACCTCATTTGACGAGAATAATAATTCCTATCGTGCAAAATGACATGGACCTTTTACTCAAATCGGGCAAAGAATCTCATTAGCGAAATTCATATTTTCAATTTAATTTTGAGTATGTATTTTTTCTCTCTCTTCTGTTTCATATAGCCAAGTTGATCTTGCACATAGTTGTATTATAAGTCTCTGGTCTATGTAAGATTCCCAAATTAATACGCAAACAGTGTTAATGGATATACAGTTGGATTTTTTAAGTGAACTGATTTTGTCAATGTAATAAAGAATATACCTCAAAATATTTCACCGTCTTTCCCTGTAGCAGTTGCTGTTTCGGATTGAAGACTTGTATGTGTCAGTTCTATATGATGTCAGTCAGCGAGACCTGCCAGTTTGGAAACGACAAAAGCTCGTGTGAAAATTAAATGCCAGTACATCAACATCGACGGAATCAACTCTAAATTAAATAAACATTGTTTAATCTTAAAATATTTTTGTTTATAACAAAATACTAAAGTTTTTCCCGAATATCTTCAGATTCAAAATTTAATGTAAATTCAATTCAATATATATATGTACATTGTTTTGTTTAATACACAACTGTTATACTGCAATATTGATGATGTGTATAGTATAATAATTTCATGTGAACTATTAATGATGTAAATATGTTTAAGGTGACTAATTGGTCCATTGGGCCTGGTATTATGTGACTTATTGGTCAATTGGACCGGGTGTTATGTTAAATTATTAATTTTCGTTATTTGTAAATTGTCATACACTTGTCACTACAATAAAATATTTACTTACTTACTTACTTACCAACCAGCATCAACTGGGTCATTGTTGCATAAGTAATACAAGCATAATCAATTCTTCAATATGATGAACACGTCAAAAAGTCGCCACAATGAAATGTTTCGTGTTCAGTAGTGTTTCTAATTCTCATTCTGACCCTGAAGACAATATTTACGCATTTTATTTTATCTATACAGTGCACTGGTATTGTCCAACAACATTGACCTGGCACTCTTGCATTTGACCCTGTAGTCGGTATATTCCGTAAACGTTAATATCTACTTGTAAAACGATATGAATGTAAATATCTAATTGTTAAAATAAAATGGTGTGTAAATTAAAAAAATCTCTCTAGCGCAGTTGGTAAAGGTGGTTCACTTGAAGAAGGTAGGTTCGAACCCAATTTTTAGCGATTTTTATTTTTTTTCATTTTATTTTAATTTTAAAATTGCCTTCTCTTAAACCTATTACAACCCTTTTTTGTGTGTACTATCTATGTAGTATTTTAATATATATTTGCCTTTATAGCGTGTATGCGCTAAAGCATACATGTATACGATTGCATAATGTCACAAAAGAACCGTTGAAAGAAAGATACGGTAATGGAATAAAAAGTAATTGTATATAAAACATCAATTAAAAGGTGTTCTAAAGTCAGGTGTTCTGAGTAAAACGATTCCTTATTAATTCTTGCAAGTAAATTAAAAAAATATATAAACGTGGTGTTGGTAAGGAATCGAACCAGAGACCATCAGATCGGTAGCCCGACATCTATACCAATACACCACACATCACTGACGAGTGAGGTTAGCAAATATATCGATTTATTCGATAGATACTGGTCAATGTTTATTCATATGACCTTTACGAAAGTTATACAAGTGCCAGGTCAATATTGTTGGACAATATAGGAACTCAAGAACAATACCGCTTTCGGCTCTTTCCGTCAGTCTACAATTTGAACAGAAAGTGACCGGATGTAGCCATTGTTTGATTGAGAAACACGCGTGCATAACGTGGTTAAACGATTATGACCAATATAAGTATATAAGAAACATACGCAGTTTCTTTTGTGTTTGATTAAATTGCCGTGCATGACGCAAATATATATGTACATTTTTGTTTACTAACGCTAAATGATTTTATCTGCCCCTGTCGCAATGCATTCACAGTATATCGTTAGATTTAATGCATATCAAAACAAAGCAGAATGTTTATACTCGATGTGTATTATTCCCTGCGGTCTGGAGACCGCAGGGTATTACATGGAGGAGCATGTGATCTGTAAACCGTACATGATTGGTTAATTGACCTTTTCGAAAACCTAGCTAAATACCGTTTGCCGGTACGTTACGGATTTAGTCCGAATTACACCTAATTAAGAACAAAAAACTATTACGTGATATTTCTAATTTTCTATAATTATTTTACCGTTTAAGGTGGAAAAACTTGAATGATGTGTTTGAAAATTAATGTTTCTTTAATATCTATCTCAAATTTTACAAACAATAAATTGTTTATACTGAAAATCTACAAAATTAAAATATAGTAGTGGCATCTGCCATAATAAATAGAGATATTTTCTGCGTAAACTTGTGTGTTTACTTTATTTATTGTTTGCTCGGAATTATTAATAAAATAGTAGGCCTATTTAATCATTTTCTTAAAAAGAAATAATTGTTTTATGTTCGACCTTCTCCGGTCTTCAACGGTCACCAGTTTCCAAAGACCTTCTTCTATATTGATCGTTTATTCAATTGTCAACTATATTCCTGATACAAACGTTTATTTACCCCCCCCCCCCTAAATAATGTTTAAAATAGTTAAATGAAATATCTTTATATCATTAAAATGTTCACCGCAGGAAACCATTTTACTTGTATGTTTCTTAGAATATATATATATACACAATGGCCTTGTGGTTAAGGTTCTTGCCTCTCTATCAAGGGATCGATGATTTGTATCCCACTATAATTAAGGACAACCAATATTATCAAGGTAACAACCAGTTTTGTTTTTTATATAGCACTTTGATAGTTTCAACGGAAGAATAAGTATACACCCAATGGTAAAGATGGAACCCCAGTTTAATTGTAGTTAAATCTTGATTAGCAAGCTTGTTAAGCAAACACATGTATAAACATAAATTAGTGTACGAATTAATGAAACACAAGCTAAATGTCAATGGCGTTACGTTTCAAAGTATACGTACATATAACAGAGTTTATGTTGCAATGTAATTTATATCAATCACCTACACAAGATGACAACTTGTTACATACTTACTGTAATTAACATAATACACAACGCGTCACCAACCAAATAATGAATCAAGTTAATGTTAACGAAATTTTACTTTTTTGGTTCATAGCAGCTGCACATAACTGCAAGTTATTGTTACGCTAAGGCAATGGATTACGAACGTGATCGCGTGAATAGACTCGTCTCCAGGAATACTGAAATAATTATAGTGCTATTAGTTGTCGCGATAATAGCCGGGATACTGCAAGGGGTTGGTTATGCCACACCAGGTTGGTTGGTCTTTTCAGGGACGAGTGACAGAAATGTGTCTTTTTCTGTCGGCATGGGGTTTTGGTATCAAAGATTTTGTACAGATAGTTGTGAAATTGGACATATGAACAGCGCATTATTCTGGTCAAAAGGTAATTGATTAAAATCAATGGGACAGTCACAGTACTTTCATGTAGTATTTGGGTCATTTTTGACACAGCTGGGATAAAAGACCCCACACGTTTACCCAAAATGTAAAGTGTCCGCGTGGCTTAGAGTCTTTATCCACAACTATGTCAAAATTAACCCAAAGCCACAAAGAGCCGCGACAGTCCCCCTGATTTAAATCGTTTGAGTTGTTTAATGATATTCTATGTTACAATGTTATATACATTTTTTTTTAATATTCAAAAAGGTTGGGGTCAAAGTCATATCTAACATAATCGCTGGTTTATTTATTACCAAGTAAGAGCATTATTACTTAACATCTATAATTTACACTCTGTCTTGTCCAATGTTTACTTGAAATGGATTACATGTATTTAAATATCACCAGTCAGAGTGTTTCTGTATAGTAAATGCACGGGTTAACAGTTTCACGGGCTTATATAGTGAGTGAAGAAGGTTTTGTTTGAAACCTTTCAATTGAAAACATCAATTAGATTCGACATGACTATAGTTAATCAGCACTTACAGTCTTACACAGATCACATTAGGTTATATGAATTACATTTCGAACTATGATAATTTAAGGCAAATATTTGAAAAAAAAATCAGATCTGTTTAACCATATATCAATGTATACTGAAATTTAAATATATTACATTGTTTTGCTTATTTTTTGCAGATGATAAAAAAGAATTCGATACATATAAACTGATAGCGACTTTGGCAGTGGTGAGCAGTATTTCCGTTCCTATCACGTTGCCTCTATATCTAAGAAAAATTCGGCTTCAAGGGGACATAACATCAATGGCGACTACAAATGTGATTTCTTCCCTTGCTGCTGGTAACTAAGTTACAGAAACAACTTAAAATTTAAATCACGCATTTCAAAAATTACAACAACACATTTCATACAATATAGTTTCAATAATATTTATTCGTATATATGCATGTTTGATAAGGCTCCCAAAACCAATACGTTTTAAGTTACTGCAATTTGTTGTAAAGCTGTCATTTTGAGCATATTTATTTTATAGAATGGTTGTATAGTTTGTAATGAAATTCAGCTTAAATGAAAATTTTCATTCAAGTTAAGTGCGACCTATGCTTTTGGTATACAAATTTTTGTTTTAGCGTGTGACATAACATATCAATCTGCTAAACATCTATGCAAGATTAATTCAAAATCATTACTGCCAGTCATGGATCAGAAACTGCCATCTATTTACATCATATTAATACATTGGTTGTACAAATGTGACCTCGATCTTTAAGTTGGAGACCTGACTCGTGGGCGCGATACATCGTATCCAAAACATTATGCCATATAATTTCAAAATCAATCCAGTTATGACAGAAAAATTGAGTTGGCTTGACCATGTGAGCTTGTACAACTGCATGAATGACTTTTCCTTTGTTACTTCATACCGTTAAGTCTCCAGCATAGCTGCAGAAGGTCAATGTCAACATTGCCATTAACTTCAGAATAACTTGTTCCGAGAGTTCCAGACACACAGGCTATCTGAGACAGCATGTGAAATGCTAAACAAATAACAGATCAACTAAAGCCGTTAAACCTCTAGAAATAAGAGAAGGTGTTAGAAGTTCAAATTTGAAAATGTGAAGTTTAAATTAAATAATTGACATTTATTCAAACCACGAAAAATAAAGGACGTTTGAAAAACTGAAATTAGTGGAAGAAAGCAATTTGCCGAGAAAGTTAACATAAATGTGTTTTGTTTTCTTTTAGGTGTTCTTGCATTGGTAGTAGTTGGTAAAACAGCAAGTGATGTACACGCTGAATATGAATTATGGGTTGAAACGGAGAAAGATACAGATTTCAAGCTTGGCTTCCTTTACTCTGCAATGTTGATGGGACTGGGAGGAACTTTGAACGTCTTGATATTCATTGCGTTGTGTGTTCAAATTTACTACAGAAAGAGGGACATGAATGAATCTGATAGAGAGGATGAATCTGTCGGCATGACGTAAGAACATTCTCTCAATTAACGCAAAAGTGAAATTTGTAATACTAGTACAGTCTTAAGAGAGTTAAGTTTCAACACTTACAGATACAAGTAAAGGGTTTCTTTGTAAGACATTTTACATTTGCAATGTACATGTTTCTGAATTAAAATGAACCGAAATGTTCCACGAGTTAACAAAATAGAGTAAACGAAATCACTTAAGAACGCCAAAACGACAAAATTGAAAATGTTGCAGGCTCGGTTTGATTGAGCTTGTTCATGGATGGTACTGGAAAGTGCAAGTTACCGTCCGCGCCCCACTAGCACCGGCTTAAACAGAAAACAAGAAACTGTCTTGATTTTATGTATTGAATCGGTTATACAGATGTTTTTGACGTAAAAAAAATAGTAAAAAGCAACTAAAGACTGTTTCATTATGTCAGATCAGGATCCATGCTGTTCGCTATCAGTTTCTCTACTTGGTATAGGGTTTGTAAGCGAACAACATGGATCCTGATCAGACTGCGCGGATGCGCAGATTGGTCTGGATCCATGCTGGTCGCAAACGCACTATGTTGGTTTTGTCATGACGCGGCTAAAATTTAGAACAAACCCCTCAATCAGATAACTCAAGACATTGTATATTGTCTATATCAACACATAATTTTTGTACCGTCTCATTTTCTATTTTATAAAAATTAATTAATTACAGTAACAATAAGTACTTTTTTTATCTCGTACAAAACACTATAAATATCGTTTATTTCTAAAGATGAATTAACATATTGTTGAAATAGTACCATTAAAGTAAATCCACTGAGGTCAAAAAGCCTAAAATTATAAGATATTAATTTCTCACATCTATAGATCAACTGAGACACTTAAAACGGAAATATTTACAAAAGTTCAATAAATAATATACTCAGAAATACATTAAAATCGTATGTTTTTTTTTTAGTTCCGAATTGAGTGAAAAGCGTTACAACGCTTTTGAATTTTGGGTAATTTTTCACAGTAGTCCAGTGGTAGGACGCGCGCTTAGGGATCGAGAGGTCCTGGGTTCGAACCCCACCAGGGGCACTGCTAGTTTCCTTGAGCAAGAAATTTACCTGCGATTGCTTCACTTCACCAGGTGTAAATGGGTACCTGCGAGGGTGGTATAATTCGTTGCGCCAAAGTGTCGGCTGCACTAAGCGGAGTTAAAAGACTCCCCAGGAAGATTGATAGATACCAGTAGCCCGATGACCAGGGGTAATAGCTGTAAAGTCAGTGAACGTGCGTAAGCATGAAACTTAGACTATAAAATGCAATTGCTTTTACAATAAGAATAGCTATTCTGGAAACTTGGATCAGCTTATGATCTTAAAGTTTGCACATAATTAAGTTGTTGGTATAGACTACATGAAACTGAGTAATAATCTCGAAAAATTATTTTCAGTCCCGTCAACAACACAACAACAACACGTCTTTTATTCACTCAAACATGCATATAACATGCAATATGAGGATAATGTCAAAAAGTTTAACGAGGCATTTATACAAATTGAGATCAGACTATAATTACTAAACAATATCAACATATCAATAACATATTATTTAATTATATGCATATTTTGCCTTAGAAACACTTTTTTAAACTTTTTAAGAAAGTGCAAACATGAATTTTACAACATTTAATTTTAAATATTGCTTAAACAGAATGTAAGATATTTGTTACTAGGAGAAAAAAGCTATAAATGTGATATAATTTATCATAAAAGTTGTAAAATGTAAATAAAGTAGTATTTTAACTTTTATACAAAATACTAATTCACTATACTTGTATTTATTTCTAAAAAGCAACAGTGGAAATGAAAGACGATTCATGTAATAAGCCAGTGATTAATCTTTTAATACTATAAAAGTACAGCAAAAACTTAGTCTTATGAGAAATGAAAATAGAAGTATATGTGAGGCATAAAGGACCTTTGCTGTATAGTAAGAAAGTGGTAAGTGAATATCAGTAAAACAAAAATATATCTCAGAACATTACAAAATCACAACTGACTTTAAAATGAAAACATAAATATTTGATTACATTCTTACATTTCTTATAATTATCATTAAGAATTTATAAAATGCAGGTGAATCTTTCATTGTAAAAAGTTGTTCTAATTTATAAATATTAGGACGTCTATAAAAATAAGGTTTTATAAATTGTCTTCTTTCATTAGACAATCTTTTACATTCATAAAGACAATGAAACTCATCACCGATTATATTTCTACAAAAAATGCAAATTCTTTCATTAATAGGTATATTTGACTAATTTCCAGTTTCAACTGGTAATCTATGGTTTCTTGTTCTGAATTTGACATAATAAAAAATAATTGCATTTTGGGAGTAGAAAGATAAGGTTCAATTCCAAAAGACTTTTTAAAAAATTTGTAAAAAGAACTGTTGCTCGATTCATTTATCTTTGAATACCATTCATTTAAGAAAAGATCTTTTAGCTTTTGTTTTACTGTTACTTTTAACCATTTGGTACTTGGAAAATTATGATCAATCGAAACATTGTAGATACCGCATTTTATTAGGATTGATTTTAAATTATAAATCCACGGATAATTACGTTCAAAATCATTATCATTAATATTTATTGTATTTCTTAGCATCTGATGATATACAAAGTATGATAATTTATTTGGTATTAAATCATTTTCGTTCTGAAGGAGACGCGCCCAAAATGAAACTATTCTTTCCCCAATATCTAAAGACAATGGCATGCATCCCGTTTCACCGTATATGAAATAACTGGCCGTCGAAGGTTTAAGTTTAAGGATGCCTTTTAAAAATTTGAGTTGTACGCATTCAATATAACGTCGAGATTACCGTATCCATCATGTGAAAAAAATCTCATTGGAGTCCCTTTAATCTATGGCATCCATATTATTATGAATATTTGGATTAAAAGTGATCCCCGGAATAATTAAATCAGGAAAATTACATAAAAATTGCAGACTCGGTTTGGACGAGTCTGTACATGAGGGATTATGACAAAGTGCAACATCCTCACGCCCCCCACCCCCCCCCGGCACGGGCTTGAACGTCACTCAATTTTTAACACTTAATGTGCTGGAATCAATGATCCCGAAAGACCAGAACAATATAAAACACTGAAGTGGAGTACGGAACGTTTTTAAGGTTGCCACACGGCACTTTACACCTGATGCTGTGATGTATAAATATCTGGAAAAAAATTAATTTCTAAAACATCTACATTCAAATCATGACACGTAGTATGTTGTAGGATCATCGGCGTACATGTATACATGTTGTACATGTGTATTACCATTGTTGTGGCTAATGGTACATGTATATAATAAAAATATAAGTGATCCAAGAATGGAACCTTGATAAAAGATATTTACAACTTGTATTTACATTGGTTCTCTTAATTAGATAAGTTTTGGAAAACTGGACTTATTGTTCTGAGATATTAAAAGTTATAACTCAAGCAACAAGCAGTGTTATATTTTTTCTCCCGTAATTATCTTTTAAGACTGTGAAATATGATGCGGGTTTAGCAATAGAAGTTCCATCCTTCTTTTTACGAATCAATGAAACAGTTGATGCAGTTTGCTTGGTTAGTAAGCTTGTTAAGCAAACACATGTATAAGCATAAATTAATGTACGAATTAATAAAACACAAGCTATATGTCAATGGCGTTACGTTTTAAAGTATACGTACATATAACATAGTTTACGTTGCAATGTAATTTATATCAATCACCTACACAAGATGACAACTTGTTACATAATTACTGTAATTAACATAATACACAACGCATCACAGATGAAACTTAACCAACCAAATAATGAATCAAGTTAATGTTAACGAAATTTTACTTTTTAGGTTACATAGCAGTTGCACATAACTGCAAGTTATTGTTATGCAAATGCAATGGATTACGAACGTGATCGCGTGAATAGATTCGTCTCAAGGAATACTAAAATAATTATAGGGCTATTAGTTTTCGCGATAATAGCCGGGATACTGCAAGGGGTTGGTTATGCCACACCAGGTTGGTTGGTCTTTTCAGGGACGAGTGACAGTAATGTGTCTTTTTCTGTCGGCATGGGGTTTTGGTATCAAAGATTTTGTACAGATAGTTGTGAAATTGGACATATGAACAGCGCATTATTCTGGTCAAAAGGTAATTGATTAAAATCAGCTGGACAGTCACAGTACTTTCATGAAGTATTTGGGTCATTTTTGACACAGCTGGGATAAAAGACCCCAAACGTTTACCCAAAAATGTAAAGTGTCCGCGTGGCTTAGAGTCTGTATCCCCAACTATGTCAAAATTAACCCAAAGCCACAAAGAGCCGCGACAGTCCCTCTGATTTAAATCGTTTGAGTTGTTTAATGATATTCTATGTTACAATGTTATATATATATATTTTAGATATTAAAAAAGGTTGGGTCAAAGTTATATCTAACATAATCGCTGGTTTATTTATTACCAAGTAAGAGCATTATTACTTAACATCTATAATTTACACTCTGTCTTGTCCAATATTTACTTGAAATTGATAACATGTATTTAAATATCACCAGTCAGAGTGTTTCTGTATAGTAAATGCACGGATTAACAGTTTCACTGGCTTATAGTGAGTGAAGAAGGTTTAGTTTGAAACCTTTCAATTGAAAACATCAATTAGATGCCACATGACTATAGTTAATCAGCACTTACAGTCTTACACAGATCACATTAGGTTATATGAATTACATTTCGAACTATGATAATTTAAGGCATATATTTGAAAAAAAAATCTGATCTGTCTAACAATGTTTGTTTAACCATATATCAATGTATACTGAAATTTAAATATATTACATTGTTTTGCTTATTTTTTGCAGATGATAAAAAAGAATTCGATACATATAAACTGATAGCGACTTTGGCAGTTGTGAGCAGTATTTCCGTTCCTATCACGTTGCCTATTTATCTAAGGAAGATTCGGCTTCAAGGGGACATAACATCAATGGCGACTACAAATGTGCTTTTTTCCATTGTTGCTGGTAACTAAGTAACAGAAACAACTTAAAATTTGAATCACGCATTTCAAAAATTACAACAACACATTTAACACAATATAGTTTAAATTATATTTATTCGTATATATGCATGTTTAAGAAATAAGGCTCCCAAAACCAATGCGTTTTTAGGTTCTGCAATTTGTTGAAAAGCTTTCATTTTGAGCATATTTATTTTATACATGTACAATGGTTGCATAGTTTGTAATGAAATTCAGCTTAAATGAAAATTTTCATTCAAGTTAAGTGCGACCTATGCTGTTGGTATACAAATTTTTGTTTTAGCGTGCGACATAACATATCAATCTGCTAAACATCTATGCATCATGAATGTCAGTCATGGACCCGAAACCACCATCTATAATATTTACATGATATTGATACAGTGGTTGTACAAACGTGACCTTAATCTTTTAAGCTGGAGACCTGACTCGTGCGCGCGATACATTTTAATATATCAAAAACATTAAGCCACATAATTTTAAAATCAATCCAGTAATGACAGAAAAATTGAGTTGGTACGACCATGTATGCTTGCACAATTGAATGACTTTTCTCTTGTTACTTTATCCCAGCTGCAAAAAGGTCACCATTGCCATTAACTTCAGAATAACTTCGGTTGTTCCGAGAGTTCCTGACACACAGGCTATCTGAGACAGCATGTGAAATGCTAAACAAATGACACAAAAGCCGTTAAACCTCTAAAAATAAGAGAAGGTGATAGAAGTTCAAATTTGAAAATGTGAAGTTTAAATTAAATAATTGACATTTATTCAAACCACGAAAAATAAAGGACGTTTGAAAAACTGAAATTAGTGGAAGAAAGCAATTTGCTGAGAAAGTTAACATAAATGTGTTTTTTTCAGGTGTTCTTGCACTGGTAGTAGTTGGTAAAACAGCAAGTGATGTACACGCTGAATATGAATTATGGGTTGAAACGGAGAAAGATACAGATTTCAAGCTTGGCTTTCTTTACTCTGCAATGTTGATGGGACTAGGAGGAACTTTGAACGTATTGATATTCATTGCGTTGTGTGTTCAGATTTACTACAGAAAGAGGGACATAAATGAATCTGATAGAGAGGATGAATCTGTCGGCATGACGTAAGAACCAAAAGAAAGAACATTCTCTCAATTAACGCAATAGTGAAATTTGTAATACTACGTACAGCCTTAAGAGAGTTAAGTTTCAACACTTACAGGTACAAGTAAAGGGTTTCTTTGTTAGACATTTGACATTTGCAATGTACATGTTTCTGAATTAAAATGAACCGAAATGTTCCACGAGTTAACAAAATAGAGAAAACGGGATCACTAAAGAACGCCAAAACGACAAAATTGAAAATGTTGCAGGCTCGGTTTGATTGAGCTTGTTCATGGATGGTACTGGAAAGTGCAAGTTACCGTCCGCGCCCCACTAGCACCGGCTTAAACAGAAAACAAGAAGCTGTCTTGTATTGATTTTATGTTTTGAATCGGTTATACAGATGTTTTTGACGTAAAAAATAGTAAAAAGCAACTAAAGACTGTTTCATTCTGTCAGAACACAATATACGTATCATTATACTATTTTAGATAAATGAGGCGTGTCATGACAAAACCAACATAGTGCGTTTGCGACCAGCATGGATCCAGACCAGCCTGCGCATCCGCGCAGATGCTGTTCGCTATCAGTTTCTCTACTTGCTATAGGGTTTGTAAGCGAACAGCATGGATCCTGATCAGATTGCGCGGATGCTCAGGCTGGTCTGGATCCAAGCTGGTCGCAAACGCACTATGTTGGTACGTTTGTCATGACGCGGCTCAAATTTAGAACAAACCCCTAAATCCGGTAACTCATGACATTGTATATTGTCTATATCAACACATAATTGTTGTACCGTCTCATTTTCTATTTTATAAAGATTAATTAATTACAGTAACAATAAGTACTTTTTATTTCGTACAAAACATTATACATATTGTTTTATTTCTAAAGATGAATTAACATATTGTTGAAATTGTACCATTAAAGGAAATCCACTGAGGTCAAAAAGCCTAAAATTGTAAGATATTAATTTCTCACATCTATAGATCAACTGAGACACTTAAAATGGAAATATTTACAAACTTTTAATAATATACTCAGAAAAACATTAAAATCGTATGCTTTTGCTATTTTTTTTAGTCCGAATTGAGTGAAAAGCGTTGCAACGCTTTTGAATTTTGGGTAATTTTTCACAATAAGAATAGCTATTCTGGAAAATTGGATCAGCTTATGATCTTAAAGTTTGCACACAATTAAGTTGTTGGTATAGACTACATGAAACTGAGTAATAATCTCGAAAAATTATTTTCAGTCCCGTCATGTCAAAAAAATCTCAGTGGAGTCCCTTTAATCTATGGCATCCATATTGTTATGAATATTTGGATTAAAAGTGATCACCGGAATAATTAAATCAGGAAAATTACATAAAAATTGCAGACCCGGTTTGGACGAGTCTGTACATGAGGGATAATGACAAAGTGCAACATCCCTCACCCCCCTGGCACGGGCTTGAACGTCACTCATTTTTTTTGAAAAAAGTTTAATAACATGTACATTCAAATGATGATCAGACACGTAGTATGTCGTAGAATCATCAGCGTACATGTATACATGTTGTACATGTGTATTACCATTGTTGTGGCTAATGGTACATGTATATAATAAAAATATAAGTGAACAAAGAATGGAACCTTGATAAAAGATATTTACAACTTGTATTTGCATTGGTTCTCTTATTTAGACAAGTTTTGGAAAACTTGACTTATTGTTCTGAGAAATTAAAAGTTATAACTCATGCAACAAGCAGTGTAATAATTTTTCTCTCGTAATTATCTTTTAAGACTGTGAAATATGATGCGGGTTTGGCAATAGGAGTTCTATCCGAATCCTTCTTTTTACGAATAAATGAAACGAAACATCACATGAAAATTGCAGACTCGATTTTATTGAGACTATTTATGATGAATAATGAAATGAAGCGCAAATGTCAGGCTGTCCAGCACCTTCTTACAAAAAATAGGGCAATGTTTTGGGCAATATTTATAAATTTTAGGGCTAAAATTAGGAATTTTAGGGTACATAAAAGCAATGCTAGGGCTAATTTGGAATTTATTTACTAAACTATGACCCAAAAAGACCATGATATGGGCTTACCTTTGCATATTTAACACACAAGTATCTCGCAAAAATGTTCTAGTTTTGTTATAGTAAAGGTATCTACCAGTGTTCCACAGTCATCAGGTGTTGTTGGCCACATCCTTTATAAATTTCATATCTGTCATGCCTTTTTATTTGTCCACAATTTGATAATATAAGACAACAATACATGTATCTGTTTAATTGGTATTAGGGAAAACTTGAACTTTTTCATACTTAATGAATATTGAGCATCATCCTACATTAAAAAGTTTAGGATTGTATGTAACCAAACTTATGATTAATATTGATATAAATTGATTTGGTTTCAAAGATTTTTTCTAGACATTAATTACGTATATGTGAACGTAAGTTCATGCATAAAAGTTTATTGTATTGTGTTTCATATTGATTGATATTGACAAAAGATTTTTCTCAAGAAAAATACTATGTTAACAAAGGTTGTTGTTTTCTTCATGCATAAATCGAGGGACAGGACGTGAAGTGGTTGCACACCAGGTTCAAGCGAGACAAATTGTTGCAAACTTGACAAAATGACTACCGAGTCATGAATATTTACATCAACGGCACGTATTTTCTACAGGTAAGTGGGGTTGTATCTTATTTTGAAATTTATTATAAGGCAATGTTTTTGACACACTCGGTTTTGGGTTTCAGCTTTCTAGCTTTTGATTTGACGAAGTTATTGAAGATATCAACTGGTCATGTTCATATTTTGCGAGTTGACAAGTGACAATTCTGATCTGAATTCACATCTTTAAGTTTTTAAAGTCACTAAACAAGACAATGTATATTTCTGTCAATCGTTTGTATCTTTTTTAATTTGCATGTTTCAAATAAAGTTTCAGTACACAAAAAATCTTGGCCAAACGCATTTTGGTTGCAAACTGATCCTTCAAGCATTTCTGATTGCAAACTTTTGAGTCAATGTAATTGCCCTCTAATTGCGTGTTTGATGAAATAATTATTCTTAATATTATGGTATTTTTGGCATTTAGTGCCATTATAGTCAAATATGAAACACATATATTATTTGTTTTGTGCCAGTATGAGGTCAAGAATTGGTGGTAAATATAGAGTGAATATTAATTGCACTATTTTCAAGTTTGGCATAGCCTAGAATGAAAATAAATAAGGATTGCTGACAAAGCAAAGAAACGAAATTACATATTTTGTGGTCCAGATTTTTATACTTCACAACAGCAGGTGTCACGTGCCGCGTGGCAGCTGTAAAACGTGTACTTCACTGTAGTGTTGATATATTTTCTGGTCCTTCGGGATCATTGATTCCAGCACTAAAATGGAGTACCGCTCAAGCCGGGGCTAGGGGCGTTAGAGATGTGGCACTTTTTTAAATTTCACCCTATGGGAGAACTCGTGTAGGAAGGCCATCTGAAACCAAGCTCCCTGATACAAGTAGGTCATATGGAGTCAATTACTTGTTAAAGTAAATTTTCATATGCACAACTGTAAAGTTGTTTTGACTCCAATTTTTTACAATTGTACACAATGAAAGAATGACGATGAGCTCATACCATAATGCTCAATATGATTCAATAAGTACCAAAAGGATAACAGTTCGGACGGGATTCATTGCCTTATAAAATTTGTAGAATCATTCAGAAACCCCTAAATTGTCAAAGCCGTATAATACATTTTAAAAGAAAGTGAAATAACACAATTTTTAAAAAGTTGTCAAGGAAATATCTGTGACCAATAAAAATGATCTTCGGTGAATCCTTTAGCAGTTTTATATTTGACTAAAAATGGTAAGAAATTAAGTTTGCAACCAAAAATGCTTGAAGTATAAGTTTGCAATTAAAATGTGCTTGAACAAGATATTTTTGTGTATAAAACCTTAATTTGGAACATGCAAATTAAAACATTAACACAAGACTGACAGAAATATACTTTGTGTTGTTTTAGTGAACTTCAAAACTCTCAGAGTGTGAATAAATGAAAAAATGTCAAATCGCAAAGTAAGTACGAGATCAGTTTATATCTTCAATCAGAAGCTAGGAAACTGAAACATAAAAACCGAGTGTGTCATAAACATTGAACTAAGCAATAGGAATAACAATAAATTTCAAAGTTAAAAAATAGGGCGTTTTTAGGGATTCTCTTTCAATTTTTATTTTTTTAAGGAATTTTAGCCAAGCTGAAAAAAAAGGATTTTTAGGAATTTTAGGGACGCTGGACAGCCTGCACTGTTAGACGGTTTGTTCCAATTATTTGTTTAGATTTATTCATTCTTTGAAAGTGTGCATTTATAATTTTATGAAAGATATGGAACGTCTTTAGCGTTTATATTATTTTTCGCTATTTTTCCTATTTCAACAAGGAATTGACTAGTATGCACCAGAGTTTCCATAATTTTCCGTTAAACTCATCGGACATGTAGCAATACGTGCTAATAAAAAATCATCAATAATTAAAGAAGTGCCCGTTCATTATATTTTCTTCTTGTATGCCTCCATATCGATGTCCGAAATAAAATAAAAAGATGAGAACGGAGCCCTTTTTACAGATCTTTCACAAAACCTGTTGTATAAAAATACTGTCTTCCTCCACCGTTAAAGCTGGCACGTCGCCATATAACCTATACTGTGTCGGCGCGACGTAAACCCCAATTAAACAAACTAACAAATGTATCAAACTACAGTCAGATCACCTCAGTGTTCTCGTTTACATCCTACAACAAAATGAGACAATATTTGACAGTACATGAAATAAATACACAAAACTAAGCTGATATCATTTCCAAAACATTTTATTACAACATTTAGCACGATAGATAGAGGCCATACAAGATTTAATATACATTAAATAGTTAGTCCAATTATTAGGGCAAGGACACTTGCAAATTATAGCTCAATAATGTACCGAGATAAAAAAGCATTTCTGATACTTGAAAATACGTGTAAGCAACACTCTATAGATTATAAAAAAACATTTTGAAAAACATGCTATAAAGCCTCAGAGACATCTAATATACAGTATTTTAACGTCGTCTCTGAAAGCCTACATACTGTTATCATACCATAAATAAGGTGCGCAACAAAGCCAAAATGGGTTCGCAATGGCATGATAGTACAGTTAATAGCCAGATGTATATATTTTGATATTTACTACGGCCAATATTATTGTTGTAGAAGTACCTTTAGAAGATTCAATAGGTCTGATAAATGTTTTCTTTAAACTTTTTTCTCATAACTCGCCGGTAAATGCATTCTGGTTAAGAATGGCAACAACCTTAGAAAAGGACACAAACACCAGTAATCTTATATCTTTCTCTCTAATCTGGATTCGTTTTAGAACAAAATCAATTAAACAATTCAAAAATAAAGAAATGAACGGCGCCATGACAAAATCAACGTAATGCGCGCAGTCTGATCAGGATCCATGCTGTTCGCTATCAGTTTCTCTACTTGTAATAGGGTTGGTAAGCGAACAGTATGGATCCTGATCAGACTGCTGAGTGGCTGGATCCATACTGGTCGCAAACGCACTATGTTGGTTTTGTCGTGACGCAGCTCAAAAAAACATCAACGATACCGGTATAAAATCTTCATTTCACCAATGATATGTAACCCAGTGAGCATTGCATTATCTAAAAAACAAAATCATGCAGCAAACGAAAGTTGCGAAACCTTTGATTTACTGGTGAATATGCCAGACCTGAAACCTGACAATTTGAGACAAGGAGTATCTCCAAGAGGCACACACGATCAAGAAATATTGAAATCAAAAGCATCCATGGGCAGTTGCTTTATTAACAATTTTGCACAGAAAAAAAATCTAGACCTACTTCATGGCATTTCCATTGGTGGACAAATCTCTTATGGAAACGTATACCAAAAGAAAGTCGACTTGAATATAATTGAAATAAAATTATCATAGCACGAGAACCAAACTTCAAGTCTTCTTGCTTAAAAAACGTTTTCGATGTAGCGTATTGAAAAGGTGTTGTCAAGATTTTTGCCATTTTAAGGCAATGCAAAAAGTTTGAAATAGAATTAGCAGTTTTAAATAGAATTAGCAGAGTATTTTCAGACAGAAACAAGTTTCTTAAGAGGTTTACAAGTTATTTCGACAACCTTGTCATTGCTTTTTGGATAATTCTACATTGGTTTCATATTTAAGTGGTGAAACTAAGTGTCATGCTGGTGTTTCCAATTGTTTTTTTTTCAGATTGCTTAATTTTTTGGTGATGGTGTTGAAATGTGTTCTAGATAACGTTTCCAGATTGAGAAGAATTAAGATTATAAAATTATATATTGTTGCTTGGGTTGTCCCCTTGCTAGTCTGCTGCCTTTCTTCACACACACACACAAAAACGTTGACGAGTTCCTTGCTTAAACCTCAGTATGATCATTGTGAAATATATCTATGTCACCCTTTGGCAGTCAGCTATGATGATTGCTGCTTACAAAAACCAATGATTTCTCGAAGTATGCGTAAATGGCAATAACAAATCAAACACGCCATGCTTGTACCCAACGCATCATTCCGCCTATGGCATCATCCATGTAAGGCTAAATTCACCTAACTGACTGCACTTTCACACAGTCTACATTATGAACATGTCAAGAAAATGCTTTTTTGAACTCCTCGTGAATTGGATAGAAAGTTAATGTTTGAAAGACGAAAAAAGGGTTACTTCAAGACCTTTGATGATCAGCTTCCAATTCGTCAACACGGCGGTCGACAGTAATAGTAAAGAGTATCAATGATGGGGATTAGCCTTAATTATAAATATTTTAAGGTACCACGTGTCATTATTTGGAGTCTGCTGTCATTCCAACAGATTCTTCTCCGCCGCTACCGCCAGTGTCTTTTTTCCTGAACAAAATTTGAACACACAATACAATGAAGGCCAAACAGTTCAGAGCCCCTCCAAGTCCCATCAACAATTCTGAGTAAAGCAGACCAAGTTTGAAATCTGTATCTTTCTCCGTTTTAACCCAATTGTCATAAGCCTTGTGTACGTCACTTGCTATTTTACCCACAACAACCAATGCAAGAACTCCTGTAATGTAAAAGAGCATTATCTCAAAAAAATGAGGTATGCAAACAAAGAAATAATGTGATAAAAATTTCATGGATGAAAGTGAATCAGAAATGCTTTACTTTAAACAGAAGAAATTTAGAGGGAAATAACTTTAAAGAATAAAAGATTTTAGAAATAATCAAAATCTGCCACAAAGAAGTGATTTGTCTAGTAACATCATTAAGTGTATTGTTAAACAATCAAATAAAAGACCATACATTTAAACACCTAAAGAATTAACAACTAACACAATCTACTGAATGTCATTTTTTACATAATCAAAAACTAAACCATTGATTACGAGCCTATTTTAATATAAATGTACATGTATTGTATAGAATATTTCTACAAATTTACCAGAATGTTCAACACATCATAAGTCATACAGTATGCTCACCGATTCTTTATCTATTTAACATTGAATGTGATGTGACGTAGAGTATATTACCACCATGTGTATTATGATAAACCTTTGGAAAAATGGAAAAGTTGGAAATGGATGAATACTTAGTACTTTGTTTCTCAAAGCAATTAAACAATTACATATACTCTGTTAAATAAAAAATCAAAGCACAGAAGGCGCTGAATTTGTTTGGGTCTCAGAATGTAAGAAAGGTGCAGGTTGTGAGATTATATGTTTAGTGCCACCAATGCTTTCCAGCGTTTTAATTGTAGTAAATTGGCTATTAGACTAATTGCAACACTGATATTCAATCCAATGTTTATTTGACTTTAACAATTTAAAAAAATGAGTAACCTTTACTGGGATTTGAACTCCAGACCTCTCGCTTCCTAAGCGAGCCCGAAAACCCTTCAGCCACGGTGAATTTATATGTGAACGGCCTGAAGAAAACCATATTATTCTAAATTAGGGCTTGTAACGACTTTAACTGTTGTTTAACACAGATGTAAATAATCCTGGAGCTTACTATAAGCATGTATATTTATAAAGAATCAAACGGCTGCAAGTTCTGTGGTATTTTCTGATCTTTGCAATCGTACTGTATATCTGTATGCATTTTCCTGTATAAGTTTATTTTTATGTATTATAATTCCTTTTGTAAGGCACCAGAGTTTGATACTCTTAGGCTAAACCTGTTGTTTATAATTGAAGTAGATATTTTAGCAAAAATCCTCTCGCCCAAACGGTCTGGCATGTAGAATCTATATATTCCACTACTCGGTTTGTGTAGTATTCGGTAATCAACATGGCTAAAAATAGTATTTTCATTGATAAAATCATATTCATCCGCGTAATTTGTGATTGTGCATTTATTGACAATTCTATAAGCCAACGCTATTGTTTAACTTTAAATGCGTTGTAATTTGTTGGATACTTGTAACAAAATAAAATATTTCTTTCTTTTAAATCGCTAGTTTTTAGCTGTTTTGAGAACTACTTGTTGTTAGGTTTGTAGTAAACTTCTGTGTCAGAGATTGAATGTCCGCTTTGTATTTAGTTATTTTCGATCAGAAAATACAATAAAACAATATTAGAAATCTTTGACCATTCGGGAATTACTTTGCTTGAAAATTGATGCGCCTGTCTTTGACCATCTTTACGCAGTGATCTCCCCTGAATTTTTCGGCTTTAGTGTACATACAAAAGGGAAGTAACCGCTCCAAAAAATTGGACTACTTTCGGCATTTGCAATTAGCAACATTAGACTCTGAAATTTCGCTACCATTATTTGTTTGGTCTGACGACCCAAACAAATAAAAACCTGAGTGGATATAATAGCATGACGTTTATAATAAAAGGGCACTCTATTCTCACTCACCACTGCCAATGGTTGCCAGCATAGACGCAAAAGCCTGTGATGTTATATCCCTCTGAAGTCTGACCCTTCTGATGTACACCAAGATTACAATTGGACAGAAAATGCTGAAAACCACAGCTACGGTCGCTATGAGCTTGTATGTATCGAAAGTTTTTCGATCTTCTGAAAAATTAAAATAAAATGGAAACAATGAATTATATTATATAGATCTAACTTGAGTTTTGACCTGAAGATTTAAAGATTCTACTTAACATTGTAATACATTGTATTATTAGGATATCAAATTCGTTATCAACGTTTGGTCACGTGAGAGAAGACGCAATGAGAACTGACTGACCGACCACCGGCCGGCCCCGCCCGCCCGCTCGCTCTCTCACTCACTAGCTCGAGTCACAATTTACCTTATACCTCAACATGGACGACATTTTTCTCTTTAATAAAGAGCATTTATATTTGTATGTAAATGCCGTATGTTTGAGCCAATTAAATTTTGTAAGCTAATTTAGAGATTGACTCCTGTCAGCGCTAGTCCTAAAATTGTAATGATAATACAATGTACTGAACACTTTACTAAAATCTCGGAGTCACTTCTTCCTATGGGATGAGACTCGGTGGATCTACCTGAAATACAGGTCTTAAAGCGCCTTTCGATGGGTAAAAAGGCCAGAGTATAGCATTTAATCATTCAAGCGCCGTGTCCAGTATATACAGGAATGCGGTGCTCCAACACTTTTTAGTCTCACTCTTGGTCATATGTATTGCTATTATGGGTCACGAACTTGCAGCAATATAAAGAATTTCAGTACGTTACGCTAACTAACTATTGATTGATTAAAACTGTCAATAGAATTATCGTATTATTTTAAGTAGCCTATTAAAAGAACCACAATGAAAGAATGACTTTTGTGATGTTTAACGGCCCATGTAGCGTGTGATAAGTGCTGTGTTAACTTAGTTAAAGTTGCATTGTCCAGAATGTTTTGTTCAGAAACAACAGTTGTAGCTCACCAGAACCTAATGTTAAAGATCAGCTATTAGTATCAAAGGGAGATGCTCGGGCGTCGGTGTCAACATTCATCTTCTTCTCTGAAAATGCTGGGCAGATTAACTGAAGCATCCTTGTGAAAGTCACAATCAAATTTTCTCATATCATTTCAATTGGCCCTTTTAAGGGGTCAACAGAGCTCAAAATAGAAAAGCCTTTAAGAAATACTTCTACTGAACTAATTGATGAATGATCATCAAACTTTGTCTGTAGCATTCTTAGGTAGTCTTTTATCAGATTTGCTTAAATAATAATAATTTTTGATGGATAATAATTTGATGGATGATCACGAAACTTTGTCTGTAGCATTCTTACGCAGTCTTTTATCAAATTTGATCATATTTATTTGATTGGTCCCTTTTAGGGGTCGCTAAAGCTAAAATTAGAAAAATCGTTAAACATCTTCTTCTACTGAACTAATGGATGGATGATCACCAAACTTTGTCTGTAGCATTCTTAGGTAACCTTTTATCAAGTTTACTACTATTAATTTGATTGGCCCCTTTTAGGGACCTCTAGAGCTAAAAATAGAAAAACCTTTAAACAGCTTCTTCTACTGAACTAATTGATGAATGATCACCAAGCTTTGTCTGTAGCATTCTTATGTAGTCTTTTATCAAATTTTTTCCTTATATTAATTTGATTGGCCCCTTTTAGGGACCTCTAGAGCTAAAAGTAGAAAAATCTTTAACAACTTCTTCTACATACTGAACTAATTGATGGATGATCACCAAACTTTGACTGTAGCATTCTTATGTAGTCTTTTATCAAATGTGCTCATATTAACTTGATTGGCTTTTTTTAGGGGCCGCTAAAGCGTAAAAAATCTTTAAACATCTGCTTCTACTGAACTAATTGATGGATGATCACCACACTTTGTCTATACATGGCATTTTAGGTAGTCTTTTATAAAATGCGTGAGTTGACATGCTTTACTTGCCAGATTTAGGCCTACAGTAAGCCTACAGTAACAATGAATTTTGGCCATTTGTGAAAGGTTACTTTCTTATTATGAAGAAAGAAAATCAGTGTCGTGAAACTATATTACTAGAGAGGTAAATTGAAGTTGAGCTTGATTTGGCTTTTGGCAAGTTCATTTGAAACATTATTTCTAACACTGGAAAATAGTTGTTTCAAGTGAGCGATTCGGGGCTATCATGGCCCTCTTGTTTTCTATTTTATTATCTTTGCATGTAAATTGACGGGGAAACTCTTTGATAAATTGTTTTTGAAACTCTTCAACATTATACAGATAGAAATTACAAAATTCAGAAATCTAGCTGTAACTTTTAGCAGACGTTTTAAAAATATGCATATTTAATTAATGTACCACGAGTTATATACTGCAATCAATATGTTATACTACTGAACCAATTGGTGCATCATAACGCTATTCTTAGTATATGTAAAATATCAAAAGTGCGAAATTTCAGTCAGACTGTTGATGCATTTAAGTAGAACTAATGAAAACAAGAGGGCCAAGATGGCCCTAGATCGCTCACCTGACCCATCGAACTCATCCAAATAATTACCTAGACAAACATTCTGACCAAGTTTCATGACAGGTGAGTCAAAAATGTGACCACTAGAGTGTTAACAAGGATGATCCATATTTGAGCAGTGTGACCTAGATTTTGACCCCAGGTGACCCATATTCAAACTTGACCTAGAAATCATCAAAAAAAACTTTCAGACCAATTTCCAGGATATTTGGATCATAACAGTAGCCACTAGAGTGTTAACAAGATTTTTCTATTTTTAGCTCCTGTGACCTAGTTTTTCATCTGAGATGACCCATGTTCGAACTCATCCAAGCAATTACCTAGATAAGCATCCTGACCAAGTTTGATGATGATCGAGTCAAAAATGTGACCGCTAGAGTGTTAACAAGGTTTTTCTTTTTTTAGCTCCTGTGACCTAGTTTTTCCTCTGAGCTATTATCAAGATAAGCATCCTGACAAAGTTTGATGATGATCGAGTCAAAAATGTGACCACTAGAGTGTTAACAAGGTTTTTCAATTTTTAGCTCAGGACTGTGACCTAGTTTTTCATCCGAGATGACCCATGTTCGAACTCATCAGAGCAATTACCTAGACAAGCATCCTGACCAAGTTTGATGATGATCGAGTAAAAAATGTGACCGCTAGAGTGTTAACAAGTTTTTTCTTCTTTTTTTTAGCTCCTGTGACCTAGTTTTTCATCCGAGCTATTACCAAGATAAGCATCCTAAGCAAAAGTGTGATCGCTAGAGTGTTAACAAGGTTTCTCTATTTTGAGCTCCTGTGGCCTAGTTTTTCATCCGAGATGACCCATGTTCGAAGTTATCCGAGCTATTACCTAGATAAGCATGTAATAGCTAGATAAGCATCCTGACAAAGTTTGCAAAAATGTGACCGCTAGAGTGTTAACGAACAACGGACGGACGACGGACATTCAACGATGAGCTAGCTCAGGTGAGCTAATAAAAAATCAACAGCTTTTCTCTATATGTTACTTAGTGTGTGCAGAAACTCATTAATTTACCACTGTTGTACAGCCCAGTTACCTTTACTCCAGATCACCGCACTACTAATGTACCCAATTTCACACTCTTCCGTGCAAAATCGTTGATACCAAAGGCCTATGCTTGCAGAAAATGTTATGTTAGCATCGCTTGTCCCAGTAAATACCAACCATCCCGGTGTGGCATATCCGGCTGCCTGCAGTATACCGGCTATTAACGTTACAATAAAAAGTCCAACGAGAATATTTGTGTTCTTTGCAATTAATCGAATCACACGATCGCGCTCATAATCCATTTTGTATAGTATTCATGTAATGAAAACACGGGCGTGTTGACAGTTTATAGGGTTAAGGTTAGGTTTAACATAAATATACATATGTTTATAGCACTTCGCGTTCTCACAGTCGTGATATATTTATCCTAATTCGAATATATGCAGACGTTTACCACGGAATAGAAGCTACTTTTACATTGTACAAGTCCGATAAACATGAAAATGCAAAGTACATTTTGTATTTCAATGAAACACTAATTTTATCCCTGACAAATTCAAGGTTAACAAGTACAGTATATAAAGAAGATAAGTCCTTGTACACTAGTTATTATCCGTAGTATCTCACACTATGTACAGTCGGGTGTAATTCAATTCACCTGAGTGTTGTTTTAACTGAATTACTGTTTACAGCAGTAAATATGCAGATCTATGCCTAGATGTTAGTGTGTTAAGAAATCCGCCTAATCGATTTTATATCCAGACAGTATCAATAGTTGTCTCAATTCTGGGACATATAATATTATACATAGAGAGTTTTAACGATTGTCATGAAAATCTAGCTTTACATTAAAACAAAACAACGCAAAGTAAGACCAATGCGCAAATATACTGTACAAAGTTTGTTCTAGATCAACAGCGGACATAATTCGTTTCATTCTTGAAAAAAAAGAAACAGATGCCTGAAAAGATGATATTGTTTTGAAAAGAGAGATATAACTATTTGAAAAAAAGAAGATAAAAATGCTGTAGACATTCTGTTGTTTTGTTCATAAAGAGATATTTAAACATAAAACAATTTTTTTTGTTCGAGTATTTCATTACACATCTTTAAAAAAAAGAAATGGAGTCGCTACGTAAACTGTCACAAGATAAAAGTATAATTATAAAGAAAGCGGACAAATCGAATACTATCGTTATTATGAATACTGACGATTACCGACGGGAAGTTTTACGTCAACTCGAAAACAACAGCTACTATGAAAAATGTACGGAAGATCCGACAGAAATTATTAAATGTAACATATCGGAATGCACTGATAAGATTAAAGAAACAAACGACTGTATTTCAGATGAATTTGATGTATTTCCAACGAACATACGTACACCGTGTTTTTATATCTTACCTAAAACACACAAATCTCCAGACTTCACACTGCCATTAAAGTATCCGGGTAGACCTATTGTGTCAGGATGTAACTCACTGACAGAAAATATTTCAAAGTATCTCGACTTTATACTTAAACCACATATGCTTAGATTGCCATCATATGTAAAAGACACCACAGATTTCATCAACAAATTACGTAATATTAAACTACAAAGCAAAAACACATATTTGGTAACACTAGATGTCTCTTCACTTTATACTAATATAACCACATACGGATGGAACTGATGCGTGTTTGTATTATTTAAGACAAGGAAATAATAACAGCAGACTTTCGTCAGATGAAATTGTTAAACTTTTGAAAACTTATTCTTGAAAATAACTACTTCAAGTTCGGGGATGACTATTTTCTTCAGAAAATGGGTACCGCTATGGGAAGCCCAGTCGCCCCGCGTACGCAGCACTTTTTATGGGGAAATTCGAAGAGGAGTTTTTGAAAGATAGTCAGCTTAAACCGTCATTGTGGCTTCGTTTTCTAGACGATATTTTTTAATGCTTTGGGATCATTCTCTTGAAGAACTTAACACATTTATTGACAAAATCAACAATGTTCACCCAAGCATTAAATTCACCCACACCATATCTCAACAATCTGTTTCGTTTCTTGATGTTCAAGTATCAAAAGGAAAATCGTACGAACTTCAAACTAATGTTTATGTAAAGGAAACTAACAACCACCAATATCTTGATTATACATCCTGTCATCCAAAACGGTGTAAAGACGGAATACCCCACAGTCAGGCTAAGCGTTACAGGAGAATTATATCCGACGACGACGTGTTCTCTACTTCACTGAGCAAACTACGAGAATTCTTCATAAGTAGAAATTTCCCTGAGACGGTTATAGATTCAGCGTTTCTTCACGTGTCACAGATGTCACAAGAGGATGCCTTACGGCCACAAGATAAAGAAAAGAAAAACGTTCTTCCATTTATTGTGACATATAATCCGTCCTTACCTAATATTGGAAATACTATTCATAAATATTGGGACCTACTAAATCTGTCAAAAAACGAAGGTGTTAAATATATTCACAATAACTACACACCCATAATTGCCTATAAACGTCCAAGAAACTTACAAGACTTTTTAGTTAGATCTAGATTTGATACTGACAGTGACTTTACATCACATTCTGGAGGTTGTTGTAGAAAACGCTGTTCTCATTGTGTTCGTATTAATAGTGGTACGTCATTTTACAGTTCAAATACAGGAGAGATATTTGACTTACGTCAACATACTAACTGTCAAACCAAGAATTGTATATATTTGATAAACATGTAAAAAAATGTAGCATGCAGTATGTTGGTCAAACCAAACAACCTGTGTCTAAACGAATGAATAGCCATAAATTTGATATATGCAATTTTTGTAGATCCTGCATTCTCCACTAATGTTGCAAACCATTTTAATAAGGACGATCATAATTTTACCGACTTTTCATTTATGCCCATAGATGTTGTTTACAATACTTTAGATCGTTTGTGCAAAGAAACATTTTGGATTCATAAGCTAAAAACTCATTTTCCAGAAGGAATGAACACAAAGTTGTTATACTCAATTAAATAATTCATAAAATATCAATCCACGCTACAAATGCTAGACTTACGCCACATAGATATTCGTTTTTTTCCTATTATCATTTTTATAATTAAACCCCTATAGGAAATATTCGTATTTCTTAATCCGATATCTATTTGTGTCGTTTTTATATTTTGATGCTTTGTTTGGTGCACTTATCTCTTTTATCATGAATTGGAATTGTTCGTATTTGTTCGTTTTTCCGCTAAAGTGGGCGTGACGTTAATTGTAAAATTACGACGTCACGTCCGTTGATATTATTATTATTTATTTACCTTGAAAAAGGCATACATTTGCCGAAACGTTGGAAAAATAAAAAATGATATTATACGTGTTATTGCTGTGACTTTATTATTTTAATATTACACATCTTTGAAATTATTATTATTTTATTTTGAGTGCCGAAGTCAATGTCAACTAAACGACAACATGATTTTTCTAAATCATGTGATAGAGAGCTGGTGTTTATTGAATGTTTAAATTTAGATACAACTTGATCGTCAGTAACAACTTGCGAATTAGCAAATAATTTGGAAATTTTTCTCAGAACTAACAGATTTTAAACATGAGGCGCTGAAAAAAACGGACTATTTATTAGTTTTTGACAAATAGTACACGATGTAGGGCGCAGCCAGCTTAATCATTAAAGTTTAATTTTGCACCTAAAACTCAATTTTTAAAATTGAATATGACCATTTTTGACAAGTGTTTGAACTTTCTGTAGTATATCCAAAAGTTTTTCCGACGATTTCTGTAGCAGTTATCACAAGAACTCCTGACAAGTTATCATAAGAACTTCATCCCTCGTGTAACTGTTCCTCCCCCGTGACTCTTGTCAATTTCAATATTCTGCGGGGAAATAAGTATGGGTAAGAGACTAAGAGTTCGTATTAAGACGACCGTAGGGAGTCTTATCGAACTCTTACCCATATAACTGCAAATCGGCTCTTACAACTCGATATCAGATAAAAATATAGAAAGTGTCACCTCTTTAATTAAGCATAACATTATTTTTCCCCAGCAGTCACGTACAAACAAGGATGGGTCCAATTACTTAATCTGGCATGTAAAACATTGAGTTTTCAACAATACCTAGGATTGTTAATGCAATTCATTCCTGTCATATGAAACAAAATAATGTTTTGCTTACTTTTTCTAGAAAATATAAAACAGTCAGCAATTAATAATTGACATTTTTCTTGAAGTTAAAAGGATATCAAAAAAATACTGTGTTCTCATTTGTCTCTGCGAGCTGAGCTCCACGTGCATTATCTATGTAATAAATTTGAATGTATCCTCACATTGCTACAGTGTTATCAGCCTTTTTAGAAACACCTGACCTGGCTAATTAAAATATGCCAATCACAATTTTCACTATCAGCACTGGTTTCTTCATGAAAAAGCGGCTACACTAATTACTGCCGAGTAAGAGCCGATTTGCAGTTATACGAAACAAACGTTTGTTGTTCAGGCCGGGACATATAGATATATAGTAAACTGTCTTGTAATTAAAGATTCTGCTATATAGCTTCTACTTTACTGATATCTCTAATATTTCTTAATGATTTTTACATTTCATACGCAACATAGTTACCAATTAAGCATAATATTTTGATAATTTTTAAGTGGACTCTAAATTTGAAATGCCCAAGAGACGGGAATGAAGTAGCGTACATGGGGTTACTGAATTATCATTTGCCCAGGGCGTATAAAGCGTATCTCTGATGACAACAATTTTACCTCCTAGAAACCACGGATTTATATTAATCCGTGTAGAAACTGATTCACAATTTCATACCTTTAAGTAAATAAGTCAGAAAAATTTGGATTGTACAAATGGATCGACCCATGCATGAATCATTGATAGGGAATTTCAGTTGTAGTATTTGCCCTATATTACAAATGGCGTCAAAACATTCAAGGGGAGTAATATGATGTAAAACAGTGCTTCTTGAGAAACTTTTGTAACATAAGAAATTACTGAGTATTATTCTTTTTCAACAATTATCCCTTGCAAAAAAGCAAAGTTACTTGTTAACTTTTTTAAACTCGTGCATTAAAATATTGCAGACGGCCAAAGACCAAAGAACTGATGTCGTGAAGTGCCACAAAGCAACCCGCCTTTTTCCTCGAATCGGCAACCATGCGGTTTGTAAACAAATATTGAAATAAGCAGATCTGCGATATGGTAATTCAAATTTTACCATTTTCTAAAAAGAATTTCATATAACATCAATAGATGGTAATTTGGAGATTGAGGACATCATTTTGAGAAATTTTGATGCAGCAATTTTTTCATTTAATAAGATGGATACAGTATGGAGTCCGAGATTATTCACTTTATTGTGTCGCCTGCTATAAACGTATATGGATTACTTCTCTGTTGTCTGTCAGTCCGTATGACACAAATCTTATCGGGACTACTTCTCAATAACTACTGTTGCATTTACATCTAAACTTTTCAGGAATGAGTATCTGAAGTCTATTTGCTAGTCCTTCAATGAAAGACATCACATTTTCTTTTTTTGTAGGTGGCGCGATAGCTCAGTTGGTTAGACCACTGATTATCACTCCTGAGGTCCCGGGTTCGATCCTGGGTTATAACCTTGTGATTTTTCAGAGATACTTTCAGTGTTTCCCACCTAACTAGAGGTGTACTGGTAAGAAATCCAGGTAATCCTTGCATGTATCAGTGCTATACACTGGGCATGTAAAAGAACCAAGGGTCTATTCAATAAGAGCTAGGGACTGGTTCCCGGATTCCCTTGTATCTCATAACTGTCTCTTAAAAATGTATACAATGTATACCTGCTTAGAGTGATCGTAAACGATTTTAAAGCAGTATGATGTAGAACTAGAACTTAACAGTTTATCGGTTAAAGCGGATTTATCCCATGTAAAAAATAGCTTCAAATACGCGGTTACGTCTAAATATTTGGACTAGTCAAGTTGCATGCATGCATATTGTTGGCATTTTCCATTTCATGTAACTTGTAAGAATTATGGCCCTTTAATGATATTATCCGCGAGTGACCAGTTTCGACGCCCTTAAGAATTGTTTTGCCTGTGATATGTCAAGTCACGTTATAGTACTAAATAAACTGTTTTAACTTATTAATTTAGCCCTAACAGGGTTCGTACAGTCTTAAAAAGTGCTTAAATTTGAGTCCCTTTCTTTAAAAGTGCTTAAAAATGAAAAAAAGTGCTTAAAAGTCCTTGAATTTGATTACTCTCTTGAAAAGTGCTTAAAAAGTGCTTAAATATGCGGAAAATGTGCTTGAAAATTTGAAACACAGAATAACATAGTTTCGATAAAAATTAACAAAGTAAAAAGAAAATGATCCAATTTAGTATCAAAATCAATAAAATGTTTACTCAAGGTAACAGTAAGTGGGCAAATTGCAGTTGTTTTGAACTAATCTGTATTTGATGACCCTTTCTTGTTCTTCTATAAATTCCTTAAAATTGTGGTCAGAAAATGTGTATTCACCAAAAATGGCAAATAAACTACCCATCTTCGATTGAAAATTGTGTCGGTATATGTGCAACAAATGTGCTTGAAAAATGGGAAAACATGCTTAAATAGTGCTTAAAAAGTCCTTGAATTTTGGCATTGGAGATCTGTATGAACCCTGCCTAACCTTTATAACATAGATACTTTCACCAGCTTACTTTTATCAGGACAGTAATGGTTTCATAATCCACCTGGAATGGCCATTTTTTTAAGAGTGCCCTGAAACGACGCCAGTGATTGGCTTGATTTTTATCACACTATAGGAGACTGTACACGTTAAATAGTGTACTTACGTTGACCACAGCATCAGGAACGTGGACCTGCAATGTATTTAACAATTAAAAACAAGTTTTTTTCTGTTTTTATTTATTTGTCCAATATATTAGACATTACAGGCTTGTTATAGTTTATGTTGGTCAACTTGACAAGCCTGACATCTAATTGTTATTGCTTATAAACGCATAGCATCATAAAAAATTAAAAAAATGTCTATTGTCTTGCCTTTCAAGCTTTATTCAAAAGCTCATCTTCTTTTCTTTCAATTTTATGCTCCATTATAAACAAAAACTCTCAAACAATGTACTTATCAATTTAAAATAAAATATAAACATCAATCTATTTCTGTCTTAATCGGCCATACTGGTTAAGTAAGGTGCTATGCAGATTGATTCAAAATTTTTGAACAGAAAAATATATTCGAACACACTGAAGGTGCATGGGCAATTATTTCGTTAAAAAATATTCCGTTAGACTGTTCTGACGCAATTAAACGCTTGCATTTGAATTAGCCAATCAGATTTCGCACACTGTATGGGGGCCATTTGTTTATCGGCTGTATAAAGAATTTAAATACATGAGAGGATTTAATCATGATTTTTTTGATGGGACAGTTCAATTATTTTGTTAAAAGGTATTTATATTTTAATTTTGTTCATAAATAGATCAAAATTAATGTAAATTAACGCTGTCTTAATTGTTTTTCATTCTGCCTGATTTTCTGGTTGAACGTGCTGTTGGTATTTGAGCAATTTCGATAATACGTTGCTTTGCCCAGAAGCAAAAATATCTCAACGCAACATCATATTTATAGGACTATTTATTTATATGATACATAAATCATTTAAATTTTATTTTGTATTTTATTTTAGCACAGTACTTTTATAGTAAATTTACTCTTCAGTAACACAGTGATGGCACAGAAACACATCTCCCCTTCTCACTAGTCTCACACTGGTGCAATAAAGCAAGTGTACCCAGTGTCCACATTTTGTGCACTATACCCACTTGACAAATGTCAGAGAAGTACACTGATGTTATTCCTGAGGTGTAAGTAAATTACACTTACAACAAACTTCTGAGTCCTCAGGTTCAGAATCACTATTGACATATGCATTTGATGTGTTAACGGTTGGTTTCGAAGTTCCAGAAGGTCCAGGTTTGGGCTCGGGTTTCCTCTTCTGAGACTTAGGCTTAACTCTGGAAATCTCATGCTGCCTAACCTGGTCAACCATAGATTCCTCTGTAATTGCCTTGCCACTGACAACAGTGCTCGGGTACATTCTCTTCTTGGTTGCTAATTTTTTGGCAGTAATATTAGCTGCTTTGGCAGTGAAAAATTCAGAGGGTGAAACAGACTTGCTAAATGTATCTTGAATTTCAGCAGTGGGTAGAATATTCAACATTTTAAACATTACAACGCAATAAACTATTATTGGCTGATAATTAATGGATATAAAATCCTTGGATATATGCTGTCAATTTTGCTTTCACATCCTCCTATACAAAATATAACCTGCTAATGAGTAATAGGTATTCCAAGGATCATTTTATAAAACGATTCAATATATTCCTGAACATCGTAGGGCCTCAGATGGCTTGAATTTGGAAGGACTCACAACATTGGGATCATATGGATATATACAAGTCTTGCGGAAAGATGACTGCAAATTGTTGACTGACAATGCCCTATCATATGCTGAACATCCAAGTGAACAGACATTGTATCTAGTTATGCTCTGACCGCAGTGTTCATGCATAAACTTGTGACTCACAGAGTTATAAATCCTTTCAAATGGTCAAAAGCACCCAACATCAAGGGATTGCAACACATGGCTGGTATGTGCTGGCAGGATAAATAAGATAAGATTTTGTGTCTTTGCCAATTCTATCAAACCTAAATTTATATGGGACTTGTGCCCATTATACAACACAAGTACTGGACTATCTGGTGAATGTTCAGGCAAGTACTTAATGAGATGAGGTACAACGTAATGGCGGAAAACAACTCTGTTACTCCATCCAGACTCTGTGATGGTACCATCAACACCAGCCAGTCTATGCGAAAGACCTCCGAGTTTTACTGGACAGTAGGTCCTGTAAACTGAAAATTTTTACTGGACCAAACATGATTTTACTGGACCCGAAAAAAAACCTGATTGGACTATAGCATTTTGAGTCACTTGATAAGTGTCAGCAGTCAAAAAATTTGTGTACATAAAGAAAATTATATTTATCAGCAAAAAACTATGTGAAGTTATCTTTTTTTACCACAATCAAAATGTAAACATAAATATTGTTTTACATGTATTCAATGGATTTTGCAATTGAAACTTTAATTCCATACAGACTATATACTAGCAAAATGAGGGGGTAAATTTCAGCAAAAGTCTGGCATATGTACAGTCTAACTTGCCCATGCGACCACGTGTATTAAGCGACTTTTGTCTTAAACGACCACTTTAAATTCCCCCCGATCATTTTCTCTCTATATCTTTAATGTATTAAGCGACTTTTGCTCAACGCGACCAGCGACCGCTAATTAGTCACCTAATTGAGATAAAGCTTTTCATTAAACGACCACTTTTACCTGTCAAGTAATTGTGTTTTTAGAGACTAATTGAGATAAAGCTTTTCATTAAACGACCACTTTTACCTGTCAAGTAATTGTGTTTTTAGAGAACGCCGCTTTGTAATGTCACAAGTGTCAACAATCAAAACACAACAAATAAACGTGTGAAAAACTCTATTTCCCAAACAGTTTTAGCGTATGCAAATGAAGTTAAGTATACGCGTGACGTGTATTATCCAATAATATCGGATAAATAATGCAACGCTCCGCCCCTACTGAGATGGTGTATACGCTTCGCTTGTTGACATTTAGACTGCATTGAATTGACCTTGAACTTTATCAGCAATTAAATTTATCGTAACAATTAGATGTGGTTTGTTTATTTCAAATGAAAAAATGCACAAAAGAAAACATCTTCACTAATGGGGTTTTCAGAAGGAAAAACAACGGAGAAGTCAACAAATTCTGGAAAAAATGTCAAACATGTACGTAATGGATCAAAACTATTTTGCACCCCGTTTTGTCAATAAATATCAGAAAGTTATTTATTACATTTGCATCCATTTAGATTATCGGAGCGTACTAATTATTCAACATTTATATAAAAATGAAGTTGAAAAACAATCCTACCGCATAAGAAAGATGTCATTTATAAATTTTGACTTTTATATCATGCTGACTGTCTTAAGAGACCGTTTCATTAAGCGACCGTTTTGGGTCTTTCCCTTGCGCGGTCGCTTAATACACGTTTGACTGTATGTAAACAGAATTATATATATCAATAATTTAGTTCAATGATTTTGGCACCTTCACACTGGGCTGCCAGTGCACTGATGCTTCGGAAAATTCTTAACGATTAGTACATCTGCAGCATGCCCACTCAATTTCAAAGGTAGGGGTACATGTACCCCCTGTCATTGAAAATTGGGGATACATTTCAAAATCTGGGGGTACACATAGTCATAAGTTTAAACATGTTTTTGTCAACATGATATTAATGAACAGCTGTTTCACTAAGTATTACTACCCACTAACACAGACACAAACTCGTCACTTAAGGTAGCAATATAACAGCCATTACAATCTCTGGTATTTTGTTAAGTCCATACGATTATTACCCATAACCAAAATTTTGTATATCTGAAAATATGTACATTTATTTCAAAATCTCAATATGACATACGTTAAGCTCACAATTGAAGGTAGTTGTTAAAAAATCAAGTGACTAACTTTTTGCTTATCATTGGAGAACACAAAATACTTTTTGGAAGTTGTAAATATCCAAAACTTTTTTTCTTAAGACAGTACATGTGACGTCAAAACATGACTAAAATATTTACGAATCAGACTGAGATGACTTTGAAAGCAGACTTGCAATTGTGACCGGGTTTAGACTGTTCCTAACCATTGGTAGATGGCAACAACATCAAGTTGATATGCAAATTAGGCTATCCCAAACATTCATTCTGACGATTTTACTTTACGTGCATGTACCCCCTACTTACAATTTTTATGCGTGCATCTAGAATTTTGTGCGTGAATTACGCACTGTAGTGCATGAATGGGCATGCTACATCTGGACAAAGTAAACCGAAAACCAAGAGAAGCATATACACTTCTCAGGGTTCCCTCTGGGACAATTATAGTTTGCGCCACCAAATTTACCAATCAGAAAAAGTTGGAGCCAATGGCTCCAAAGTTGGAGCCAATAATTCTGAAAGAGAGACATGACTAACCTCGTAAAGATATGCTAGAAGCTATTAATATCATTGTAGTCATATCATTGTGACTATAAACACATTTATAATATTTTATTTTATTACAGCTGTTTATTATGTAAAATAGACATATAAATATATGGATTTCAAATTATATTCAAATAAGTACACATGACAACATATATCATATATGATATATGTAATCAAAAACATCATTTTAAGTCATTTATGAGGTCGGGAGGTTCTGTTTTGTCTACAGCAGTCTTACATCTCTCTTATTCACTCTCAATGACTTGGCATTCCCCTGCAAATACAAAAGAAAGAAAAAACATTACTGTAAATAACTTCATCTAAAAATCAATGAAAGAAAATGTAAAACATACCAAGTACTGTTTAACATGAAGAATATCGTTTATTATGCTCCTTGAAAAATTTCGGGGGAGCATATAGTCGTCGGGTTGTCCGTCTGTCAGTCCGTACGTACGTCCCAAATTCGTGTCCAGCCCATAACTTTGTTATTTGAAGTCAGATTTTAAAACTATGTCACAGAGATGATCACCATATTTAGACGACGTGTCACACGCAACATTTGGGTCGCTACCTTGAAGGTCAAGGTCACAGCATGACCTTGCAGCAAATTCGTATCCAGTCCATATTTGTTATTTGAAGTCAGATTTTACAACTATTTTACAGAAATGATCACCATATTGAGACAATGTGTCACACGCAACATTTGGGTTGTTTTTACACTTTGAACTTTGTCTGTGACATAACTCTGACACTACAAGAGGTATACCTTCCTGTGTCCAAAACCTATTCGGGGAGCATCACCCGGTTCAACCGGCTCTTGTCTTGTACCAGAAATGCAATTTGAATGAAAGTTTACAGGAGTGATTGATTATGATAGCTCAAGTACTTGCATATATTTCATGGGTTTTTCCAGTTGAATGATTTTTATGCCACCGCAGCATCTGCGATGCGGTGGCATATAGCGATTCACCTGTGTGTGTGTGTGTGTGTGTGTTTGTTTGTGTGTGTGTGTGTTATAGATTATATAGTGAACTTAAAAAATCTTCTTGTGAAAAACCACTAGTCCAATTTCAACCAAACTTGGCAGGATTGATCCTTGGGTGAAGGGCTTCCAAAGTTGTTCAAAGAATTTCATTCCATGCAGAAATCTGGTTGCCATGGCAACCAAAAGGAATTATAAGAATAAATTTAAAAAATCTTCTTGTAAAGAACCAAAAGGCCTAGAGCTTAGATATTTTGCATAAGGCATTGTCTGGTAGACCTCTACCAAGATTGTTCAAATTAAAGCCCTGGGGTCAAAATCGGCCCGCCCCGGGGGTCATTGATTTTCACTATATGTACATATAGTAAAAACTTAAAAAACCTTCTTGTAAAAACCGAAAAGGCCTAGAGCTTAGATTTTTTGCATAAGGCATTGTCTGGTAGACCTCTACCAAGATTGTTCAAATTATAGCCCTGGGGTCAAAATCAGCCCCGCCCCGTGGCAACCAAAAGGAATTATAAATTTTAAAAATCTTCTTGTAAAGACCCAAAAGGCATAGAGCTTAGATATTTTGCACAAGGCATTGTCTGGTAGACCTCTACCAAGATTGTTCAAATTATAGCCCTGGAGTCAAAATCGGCCCCTCCCCGGGGGTCATTGATTTTCACTATATGTACATATAGTAAAAAATTATAATACCTTCTTGCAAAGACCCAAAAGGCCTAGAGCTTAGATATTTTGCATAAAGCATTGTCTGGTAGACCTCTACCCAGATTATTCAAATTATAGCCCTTGGGTCAAAATTGGCCCCGCTGGGGGGTCATTAGTTTTCCTTATATGTATCTTCAATATATACTTATAGTAAAAAATCTTATTGTCTTTATTAGAGCTTTAATATTTTTTAAATGATATCATCTATAGGAACTCTACCAAAGTTGTTCAAATTTTGCCTCTAGTGTCAAAATTAGCCCCGCCCAGGGGGCCATAGGTTTTCCATATATGTATATAGTAAAAACTTAAAAAATCATCTTCTTTAAATTTACAAAGACTAGAGTTAAGATATTTTGCATGAAACATTATGTAGTGAACCTCTAGCAAGATTGTACAAATTATAGCCCTGGGGTCAAAATTGGCCCCACCCCCAGGGGTCATTGATTTTTACTATGTACATATAGTAAAAAATTAAAAAATCTTCTTGTCTGAAGGTACATGGCTTAGAGCTTTGATATTTGGTATATAATATCATCTATGGGTCCTCTACTAAAGTTGTTTTAATTATGCCCCTAGTGTTAAAATTGCCCTGCCCCAGAGGAGATAGTTTTCCTTATATGTATAAAGTAAAAACTTGAAAAATCTTCTTCTCTGAATTGAAAAATCTTCTTCTCTGAATTGACAAAGGCTAGAGGTTAAATATATGGCATGAGACTTTGCGAAGTGAACCTTTACCGAGATTGTTCAAATTATAGCCCTGAGGTCAAAATTGGTTCCGCCCAGGGGGTCATTGATTTTCATTATGTACATATAGTAAAAAAATATATTTTTATCTGAAGGTACAAGGCATAGAGCTTTGATGTTTGCTATATAATATCATCTTTAGGTCCTCTTCCAAAGTTGTCCAAATTATTCCCCTGGTGTCAAAATTGGCCCTGCCCGGGGGCAGTGAATCTCATTATGTACACATAGTAATAACAGAAAATAAAACAAATGTTTTCTGAATGGGAGAAAGCTACAGCTTAGATATTTGACTTGAAATGTTGTTCGGTGGACCTGTATCAAGATTGTTTTGAATGAAACCCTTGGGTCCAAAATTTTGCCTTGCCCAAGGGGACAGTGACCTACTTTCTTGTCCTTTGATGTACAGCAATGAAATTTTGACCATGTGCGCAGTTTTAGTTGTAAAATTGAATTTTGATATCAGGTGACCTAGATTTTGATGATGTGACCTACTTTCTTGTCCTTTGATGTACAGCTATGAAATTTGAACCATGTGCACAGATTAAGATGTAAAGTGAACTTTGATTTCAGCTGACCTAGATTTTGACAAAGTGTCTTACTGTGTTGTTCTTTGATGTAGTCATGAAATTTAGGCTGTGTGAAATATGACCTTCACCACCAAATTCACTAGACTCGAGTGCATTGATATATTCCTACTCTGATCTTTTATTGAGTTAACAACAGATTTAACCACTAATCTGATAATAAGAATAAGATAGGTCAGGGATCTATGCATTATGACAATCTTCAAAATTGTATAGAAACAAAAAAAATCTGTTCCAACACTACTATTTAGTGTTGTATTAATGCGGTGGCATAGCATTTTTCTCAAATGCAATCTTGTTTGCTCAGTTATGACCCTTTAATTTCTAAAATAATTTATTTTAATCAAGACTACTTATTTATATACTACAAATGCAATTTGAGTGGAAGTTTACAGGAATGATTGATACCTCAAGTACTTTTGCATAATTAATGGGTTTTCCAGTTGAAAGATTTTTGGCTGAGTTATGGCCTTTCAATTAAAGACTTTTTTGGCTTGTTAATGATTTTTGTGTCTCCTGCTTCACAGTAGCTAACACATGCTACAAAATAGCTGCAACATATAGAGTGAACAAAGTGGTCAGTCACCCTCCAGTGCAACTGCTTAATATGATATCACCTTGACTGTGATTACTGATTGCTCTTGTTATCAGTTTTTATGAAGATGATGGAATTGTTACAGATTTTTATCTTATCGTAACTTTCCTTAAGCATAAAATATATTTGGAATGACACTCAAAGTGACGGCCAGGGTAGGTAAAAATTGCTTTGTGAAAAGCATCTATATGTTCGATGTAACCAATTAGCAATTAGCTTTAATTATCATTTGTTGCATTCATATCAACTAGTGTCTTTCACAGCTTTAAAACCTTATAATTAAATACACTTAAACAAAATGCCAAACAAAATGCCATTTTTAGTAATGTTGGTTACCAAGTAAAGTAGCAGTTAGTCATTATGTTCTTTTTCAAAATTTTGTGTTTGCTCTGTATCTTTTGAACCAATAGAAATGAATTAAAGCCACTTGGCAGAAATGTTTCTTATTATGAGACATAGTGCAGAACACAGGAATGTAACATTACCTGGTGAGTGTCTGCAAAATTGATATAAATCATACACCTAGGGTCAAAATTTGCCCGCCCCGTGGTCATTTTATTATAGGAAAACACGTGTGAAACTACATTTTCCAAAGCTTAGATATTTGTCATGTAGCATCAATTTGTAGAAAGTTCTACAAAGTTATATTAATCATGACCCTCAGGTCAGAATCGGCCCTGCCCTCTGAGTCCCTTTCCTCATGTAGACCAAGGTAAAGAAAAACACATCTTTATTCTTATCTTTTTGTGGATAAATACTTTGCCTCTTTATTATATACTTATAAATGAAATATTGAGAAATATTGATGAAATAAAATGTGTGTTTTCATTTTCCATATTTTCACTGTAAATAGTTATTTTTACACTGCAGTAAAACATATTTTCCGTATTTTCACTGGTGTCTTTGCCATTCTACTTTCTTCTAAATTCAGCCAGTACTCAAAATTTAAGTGGAAGTCTGTCAAATTGTCACATTTTAAAATGATAAAATGTATATAATAAACAGAAAATTCAAGTTTTTTTCTATAAATACTTGATGAAAATAAATCCTGTAATTATAGAAAAAAACTTGAATATCCTTCAGATATTTGGCATAAAGCAATGCCTAGTTGACCTCTATAAAAGTCTTATGAATCATTCACTTCAGGTAAAAAATGTCTCGATCTTGTAGTTCATAATTACAGTTTACTTAGGATAAGTGAGATAAAAGTTTTCACACAAGTTTTTTCGATTTTTTTTTTTTTGGGGGGGGGGGGGTGGGGGGATTTAGATTTACCCTTGTTCGTCTGTCCGTCCATCCGCACTCACAGAACAGTAATTATGTGGCTAGAGGGACAATAGGTGACTGTTCTTTCTCTTTGATGTCATTCATTCCGTAATGCTTTTATGTGGCTATTTTCTTTTGTGTGGCTAAAAAGAACAATAGAGTAGCCACATTATTACTCTCCTGTTAGAACGTCCGTCCATCCGTTCTCTTTTTCTGTGGCACGTATCTCAAAAAGTAATTGACCTAGAGTCATGAAACCTTACAGGAATGTTGCTCAGCATGTGTTATTGTGCACCTGGGCATTTTCGTGTGGATATTTTTAGTATTTTTAGAGTTATTGCCCCTGACTTAGAAAAAATTTCCAATTTTCAACTTTTGTTGCATGTAACTGAAAAAGTATTTGACCTTGTCATGACACCTTACAAGAATGTTGCTCAGCATGTGTAGTTGTGCACCTTGGTATTTTTGTGTGGATATTTTCAGTATTTTTAGAGTTATTGCCCTTGACTTAGTAAAAATTTGCAATTTTCAACTTCTGTTGCACGTAACTCAAAAAATATTTGACCTAGAGTCATGGAACCTTACTGGAATGTTGATCAGCATGTGTAGTTGTGCACCTGTTTTTTTGTGTGGATATATTTAGTGTTTTTAGAGTTATTGCCCTTGAATTAGTAAAATTTTCCAATTTTCAACTTGTGTTGCATGTTACTAAAAAAGTATTTGACCTAGAGTCATGAAACCTTACAGGAATGTTGCTCAGCATGTGTAGTTGTGCACCTGGGTATTTTTGTGTGGATATTTCAGTATTTTTAGAGTTATTGACCTTGACTTATTAAAAATTTACAATATTCAACTTGTGTTGCACGTAGTGATGGAAATCGGATGAAATTTGTCCCAATCGATCATCGGTTCAATCGGATGGGACATAATCGATTACTTTCCGATTAAAGTCGCGTTAAAAAGAAATAGGGAAGAAACATTTTTTCCCAAGGCACTTGATTATATTCAGTAATATGAACTTCATTTAGCACTTTTCAACACAGTTTTAACCCTATTTAGTTATTATTTTACGAAATAGATTTAATTTTCCAATGGATGTCAAATAATAACATTCACATCACATTATATTACTATTGTTTACATCACGTATTGATCCTATTCAACTCCAAATTGTCTCTGAGATAATTTTTTTGCCATTGGCGAGGTGTTCCTAAAAGAAAATTATCGTCAGAATTAATTCGTTTTGATACTTTAAACATTTTCGACGTCGCGGAACAATTTTTTGTGAATCCATTATTGTCGCTTTACATAACAGTAACTGATTATCAGCGACTTGCTACAATCGGAACATCACTAGTTGCACACGTAACTCAAAAAGTATTTGACCTGTAGGCCTGAAAGAAAGAATGTTGGTCAGCATGTGTACTTATGCACCTTGGGGTTTTCTTGTGGATTTATTCAGTATTTGTAGCATTTGCCCTTTACTTAATAAAACATTTTTAGTTTTCAACTTGGGCACATGTAGCCGGAAAAAAAAATTGACCTAGAGACAAAAGATTGACAAATCTGTGGAGTGTGGGGGCACTCGTATCCAATGGACACATTTCTAGTTTCAAACAAATTTACATTTGGATGTATATTGCCCTGTCTTTGCAATGCCCTTGTTTATAAATAGATTTCTGACTTTGAGCCAATGGTTTGTTGCAGTAAAGTATGATTTGTTACTTTTCAGGAGAAGATGACTGATTCAAACAATAAGGAGAAGCAGTTGAAATACCAACAGTGGACATCCAAGTATAAAACCAAAAAGAACAACAATGAAAAGACAGATTCTTTACCAAAGAGGGATCCAAACAGTCAAAATCCTGGATACGATTCAGACAAAGGTGGTAATGGAATAGGAAGTTGGCCTGATTGTACAGGTGACAATACTGGTGACAATGGTGAATATCCAAAAAATCTGTCAAAACAGTTCAGAAGGAGAATACTAATGAAGTTAACGAGGGTCAAAGGCAATACATCATCTGAATCAGCTAATGAACAAAAATTAGAAACTAAAGGTACATTTAGTGAACAAAAATTAGAAGCAAAAGGTGCAGCTGAATCAGTTAACAAAAGTATATTGGAAACACTTTTAACTGATAATGAAAGTGAAGAACCGGGTGTGGATGAGCAGAAAAAAATAAGAAACAATGATTATGTTTGTGTTTATAGTGCCAGTGAAAGTGATAATGATGACTGTGGGAGACAGAAGTTAAACTTACTGATTAAAAAGTATAAAACTTCTGGCCATGGCAATTTAGATATTAGAAAGTTTAAGGATGTAGGAATATCAAATAGATTGGAAAGGGAGTATAGAGAGAGAACTTCTGATGGCGAAGGTGAAGCAAAATTGAAAGTTGGGCAAGACGAGAAATTGTGGAATCGATTCAAGAAAGTAAAGCCAAATTATTTAAAAGCTACTCAAAGATGTCAGAAAACAAAAGATTTTGTTCAAAGGTCTAAATTACAATTGTGTGAAAGTGATCCAGAGATCAGTGAAGAAGACAGTGTAATGTGTAATGCTTATGCTGGAGTACAAAAGAAGAAAGCTAGAAATATTCAGTGTGAACTATGCCAGGAGATGTTTTATTCAGATGGCAAGTTGGATGATCATTATATGACGCATTTCAAAACCATTAAAGGATTAAATACATTTCTTAACAAGAAAAGAAAGCGTAAAGTTTCACTATCATGTACTCAGAGGAACAGTCATTCGATTTTAAAACATTCCAAGAAAAAGAAATCTGGTGTCAAGAAAAAAGTGATGTTTGAAATGGATGTTGATGAAGGTGTTGATTGTAGGTCACCTGAGATAAATGGTTCTGAAATATCAGATTTTTTGTTTGAGAAAGAAAATGGTAATGAAACAGTAGGTAAAGGACAACTAGTGAAGATGGATACCCAACAAAGGAAGCCAAATATAAAAAATAAAAGAAAAAATCAGAAGAAAAATGAGATAGGACTGAAATTAAAAGTTGGAACTGTTAAGTCTGCCTCTGTCAACATGAATAGAAATACGTCAGTCAGTGACACGAGACCTGAGAAATTAACTTTTGAGGTAGATGGGAAAAGAATGTATTGTGATCATAAAATAGACATTGCAAGATCATGTTTGCTCAAAGATGTGAAAATCATGTTAAACCATTTTACCCTCAATTTGGTGAATGATAGTTTGCATGGAAATGATAAGTGTAAAACAAAAAAGAGAGAGAAAGCTACAAACATAGCCAATTGGTCCGTTTTACAAAATCAGCATAAAAAACAGACAGGAATCGAATCAACTAATGTGCTTGGTGTTAACGAAGATCAAAAGGAAAGCAGCTTGAAATTGAAGTTTCGGAAAGAAAACAAATATGAGCTTAGTGTAAAAAAGAATAGAACTAATCAGAAGCATGTTCAAAGTATGGTCTCAAGCATGAAATTGAATAGTGAAGTGGGTAAATTGCCTGAAACAATAAAAGACACTGCTGGAAACTTTACAAGTGCAACAATACCTGCAACGAGTGTTCCCAGTTTATTAGAACAAGGTCCAAATAAAAGTTCTAAATCATTACAAAAAGTCCATAGTAGGTCAGATGAGAACACTAAACCACAAAAATGTGTTCTTAATTTAGACAATATCAAAAAGGATTTATTAGGCTGGACTAAAGAATTTGAGAGAATGAAATCAATCACTGAAAATATTGCCGCCAATTCTCGGTTATTGGACACAAATAGAGAGGATGATACAGGTATTGAAATTAAATTTAAGGACACTGTTGAAAATAAAAGAGGGAGAAGCACAGAAAATATAACCACTGATAAAACTGAAAGGAAAAAGGGCGTTACTGCTGTAAAAGAGCATTCTATAGAAGAAGAAAACGTACCACTGTCTTCCAAATACCCAGCAGTCTATTGTGAAAGAAACTTTGATGGTGCCGATGAAGAACAAAAAGGAAACTTTATTCAAGACAATGTATCAGAGGAGTGTAAGATTAATAAACTGACTGATTTTTTACAGAGCAAAACTGAAAAGTATATATTGCAATCAAGAACTTATTTAAAGTCGCCTCAAATATTTGAAAACACAGTCAAGAATTCATGTAAGAAAGAAAATGATGTGGCAAAAAGTAGGTGTAGAAGAATTAGGAGAAAGGTAGAAGATAAAAAATCAAGTATGGAAAGAAAAATGTCTAACCAAAATGAACACAATATTGATGATTATATAGAGTCTAGAGGAAATGAAAGCAAAATTAAGTTAGTAAAGACAAGAAAGAAACACAAGGCATTAAGTAAAGAATGTATATCGTCATCGGATTGTACTGATCATGATGATGACAATGAAGTAATAGAAGGTACTGACTCAGAAAATGTCAATTCAGGTCAAGCAAATGATATGTCTCGAAGAGGTATCATTTCAAGCAGAACCAAGGAAAAGAGAAAGGATGATCGACAACATGAGGTTCAAGGAAACCTTGAGAAAATGAAGTTATGTGTCATTTCAAAGGAAAGAATCGACATTGATAAGCCAACCCAGTGCATCCCTGGTGATGAAAGCTATGCATCTGTAACCAACATAAATGAGCATAAATTGGTCCATCAAGAGTTGCAAGCAAAACAACAGCTTGGTGAATTTAATATAAACAAGACAGTAGATGTCTTAAAAGATGAGTCACATGTTTATGATGGTGTGCTGGATGGTGGTTCTCTTTTGCTTGAACCTTCAGAAGATGACAGCCACAGATTACAGGATACTTGTTATGATGACATTCTGAATGAATTTGCAGAGGAAGTTGGCATTGTTCTAAACTCTCCGGATGATGCAGCGCTGATGTTCGATGAAAATGCACTGTATGAAAATTTGGAAAACTTAAGTTTAAAAGATTCTTTAAGTTGTGATGATTCTGCTTCGTCTGTAAACGAAGATGATATGGAAATTGCTGAAAGTGTTGTAAGCCTTGGTTCACAGACTTCAGGAGATGCATTTGTCATAAGCTGTGAAAGCGAATCAACGACAAATAGAACTAATAATCTTGATGTTATAAAGAAAAGTGCCTTTAAAACTGATGGCTCTGAACTATCACCTGAAATTTTGAGTTCCGAAATGCAGGTAAATTTTGTTAATGGAACTGCAATAGATAATGAATTAAGTCAAAAAGAACTTAGAAATGTTGGTAATGAAAACAATGATTTTGAAACTAAGAATGTGAAACTAGATGATCAATGTGGACTAGACAGTTTAATAAGCTTGGAGAAGAACTCTTTGATTGTTTCACATACTAGAAATGATGAAGAAGGGAGAGAAGCTTTTGTCAAACAAGGATGTGATGATGAGAAGGAACATAAAAGTATTTTCAAGCAAGAGACACAATCTGAGATGTTTGATATAAATCATGAGAGGATCATCAAACCTGTTGCGAAAGAACAGGCAGTGGGTATACTCGATGAAAAAATGGATAATGAAAATACATGTTCTAAAAATTTCAAAATGGAACAAATGGCAGAATCAATGGATAGTCTGAATTCACATAGCAGTATTCAGAATTGTACAAATACAGCCTTATTACATGGCATAGATAAAGTGAAATTTGGTGCAGAAAAAGTCAACAAATTTTACAGGTGTGATGCATGTAAAGCACTGTTTTATGGTGTTACAAGGAATGATTTAATGAAGTGTCTGACTTGTAAAGAAAAAGAGTCCAAAAAAGATAATGAATTGGATAACTGCAAAGGGAAAGAAACAGGAAGTATGAGATTTGAAAATGAAGAGAAATATACTGATACAATATCTGAAAGTGATTGTCAACTTAGTTTTAATGGAGCGAGTTGCTCTGTAAATACAAAAGATAGAGATCATTCAGATGTATCCCATGACATTCAAACACAAAATAGTGATGCTATAGATACAATGAAATGCCCGGGTGAAACAGTTTCAGATAAGGAGAAAAAAGTTAAGCTTGTTTTACAGAAAATGAAAACATCTATTGTAAAATCAGAAGATTGTGACTTTATTGGGTCACCAGCCAGGCCATGTTGGATAGTGAAAAGGAATGAAATGAAAGTGACTCCTCTAAAAGTTACATGTAATAATAATGGAAACAAGGTAGAAAAGGTGAAAAGTTATAATGTAAATAAGACTTTTGACATTTACTGTGAAAACCAAAGCTATCAGACATTAGAAAAATCAGTGAGTAAGGACGCTGAATCTGGAACAAAAGGAAAAGAGCTTAAAAAAACTGAATATGATAAGGACGGACCAGGTTTTAGGAGCAAAATAAATAAAAATGGTGAGAGTGTTGAAGACAGAAGAAAGAATGGTACTAAACTGAAGGCAGAAACTAAACAAAGTAAAATAAATCAGTTACAAAATAAAGCTGCTTATATAGATGTACCAAATGAATTTGAAAAAGCTCTATGGAATGATCATACAGTTAAAAGGAATGAAAGAGGTAAAAAGAAGGCGACTACAAAAAATAGAACTATACAGGAGGATCAAACTATTGAAAAAATACAAGCTCAGAATAAGATGATGTTACTTCAAAGGAAAAATGCTCATAAATCCACCTCTCAAAAGTCTACAGTACAACATTTTCAGAAGTCTAAAACTGCACAAATGATTTACAACAAACACCAGAGGAAGAGTTTTGATGACGAATTACCTGATTTTTCAGCAACTAAATTGGATTTAGGAAATCTGCCACCACTTAGTGTGTCTCAGAAGGACAAATCTTTAAAAAAAGATACAAATAAAGATAGTACTATTCTGTTTTACAAGAAAGAATTAAGTTTATCAGAAACCAGTTCTAGTCAATCTGACTCACCATTAAAATCAACTGCAACAGAGACAGGTGCTGGTTATAATTCAAAATTAGCAGGTGATGTAATTGATGGTAAAAGAAAAATAGATGAAAATGTTCATAAAGAAACATTGACATTTCCAAGAAGCTCAAAACAATTAAACATTTCTGCTGTAGACACTAGAAGTATTTTTACAAATCTAGATGCTGCAATACCTGAAGCAGGAGGTATTAAATGTCATAAAACAAATTGTAATTTTGGTGCAAAGATTGAAATGTCCAACAATTTCCGAGGAGAAAATTATAGAGAAGATTTGAAAGATTTGAAAAAGGAATTAGAAATGATAGTGATGAAAAAAGACAACATGATTGTTAATGAACTTCAGAAGTCTTTTAATCCTAGTTTAGCTTTTACGTCTTCTTGGAGGAAAGAGAACAGTGGAAATAACTCAATATCAGTTCTGCCTTCCTTTTCCGAAACTTTCAGTAAAAAGACACATATACCTGCAAGTATGAATCAAACGTTTAATGGTTTTACAATATACGAAAGGAATTCAGGTTCCAATACAACGGAAATTTCCACCAGAACAGATTCTAGATACTCTGACCATGATTCAGCATTTACTGAACTGTCAGAACAAGGAGCGGACATTGATTCTCCTTCAGAGTCACCTCATCTGTCTGTGTTTTGTAGACTTGGTAAACGAAAGAGTTCGGAGGACAGTACTAGTACCATTTTTCCTGTACAAGAGTCGGTGACGGTACCTACAGAGGATGGTGATATATCACCTATATACAGCCCTGAAGTCCTGAAACCTACATCTGAAAAAGATCGGGAAGAAAATAGAAATGATTTCTCGAGTACGCCAGCTTTGAAGTTGACCAATTTGAAGTCAATGTTTGATGATACACAAGGGCATGCTTTGGATATTTCACATATCAGTCAATGCTCATCAACTGATATTCAGGATGAAGTGAAGGCTCAAGAGGTGTCACAGTTACAACAATTGACTGCTGTAAGTGATGTTGCTGCTGTTGAATCAAAGCCAAAACGCAGGAAAATCAAAAGACTTGAGATACCAGAACCAGTGTCAATGGCAACATGTGGACAAGCAAATAAAGACAATTGTTATGGTAAGTATTGATAAATTTTACAGTGATGTATGACCTTGATGTAATGTATTTCTATAAAAACCAATAACCAACTCACTAGTATAGATAGTAAATTCTCTCCCCATCAGATATGAAATTTATTAAAAAGGTTTATTTCCATTAAGGCATGACAGTGGTTAACAAGATGGACTAGTTACCTAAGGATTGATTGCTGTGTTTGTTCAAACCCCAGCCCATGTTTCCTGAGTCAACATAGTTATGCTCGTTGCTTAGTTCTGGTTGGTCTAGATGTGTCTATCAGCTTCAAGCTTCCAACACAAATTAACTAAAATAAATTTTGATAGTGAACTAAAATAAATTTCTATATGAAATTTATTTGAATATTTCTTGCTATATTTTGTGATGGAGTGCCTAGGTTGAACTAGTATAATGGTTTACATTTGAAAATATCTATTAGACTTGAGAGGGGGGCAAGAGAGTCTGGCCAGACTATATGGGTGCACAGGTTGGTCTGACATCCCAACATTACCATCACTTATTGCACTCAAAGGATTAAAAATTTCATGAATACCACCTAGTTTAATAATATCCTCTTCTATTAAATTATTCTACAGCACTGATAAAGAAAGCTGTTTGTGAAGTCTGCTTACTTAGATCAAAGGGAGATCATCTTGTTAGTAATCTAAGGGTGGCTGGTTCAATCTTTGGGCGATGCATAATTTTTTCCATGACATTTGATTTCGGAAATACAGTCTTGGGGTCATTTATCTCTCACTACTGACTCGGAATCATGTGAGATAATTAGTTGGTCACTTGCAGAGGAATTGGTAATTACAGGTTAGATATCCAGGAAAGATAGGTGGGTCCACTGCAGAGATATGACCAGAGGATACGCTGATACCATAACCACATATACTTCAATTTATTCTTTCTTTACATCTTGAAACATATACCAAGTTATTAACTTTGTACATGTTTCAAGATGTAAAGAAAGAATAAATTGAAGTATTAGTTATTAACTTGGTATATGTTTCAAGATGTAAAGAAAGAATAAATTGAAGTATAAGTGGTTATGGTGTCAGCCTGTTTTTTTTTGCTCTGTTTACTTAAGTTTCTTTTGTGGGTTTAATTGCCAATTTTATTGCACGTTACAGATACACAGCTATCATCAATGATGATCATATCAGCAGATTGCAGTCAAATTGATCTCAGTAACTTAGAAAAAACAACTTTTAGGAAAGCTATGCCTGAAGGTAAATTAAAAGAGAATTATACTGTGGTGAATGAAGATTGTGGAATAAGTGTTGAATCAGTAAGTGAAAAAATGAGAATTCCCTTGCGGATTTAGTTGGTGAAAATAGTAGAAAAAACCCAAGAATACTTGAATTTTGAAGCTTTACTTATAACATTTGAACCATGTTAGTGTTGTGAAGAATGATGATTTAAATAAAAAAGGTACGGGAAGCTCTTGACAAATGATAACAAAAAAGTTAATAACAAGATCTTATGTAGAACATAAACTAAAAAAAAACAATATAAATAGGCCATGAAATAACAAATTTTAGAGACATGCTTTAAATAACAAAATTACAAAAATGTTAAAGAATATAATGCAGAAAGTGCTATAGAAAACAACGCAGAAAGTGCTTTAGAAAACAATGCAGAATGTGCTATAGAAAACAATGCAGAATATGCTATAGAAAACAATGCAGAAAGTGCTATAGAAAACAATGCAGAAAGTGCTATAGAAAACATTGCAGAAAGTGCTATAGAAAACAATGCAGAAAGTGCTATAGAAAACAATATAGAAAGTGCTATAGAAAACAAGAAAGAAAGTGCTATAGAAAACAATAAAGAAAGTGCTAAAATTAACCAGAATGAAAGTACAGAACATTATGAAGAAAGTGATGAAGATAACAGTAATGAAAATGTTGAAGAATCTGATTTAGATAGTCATGCAGAAGCTGAGGGTGATAACAATGATAATGAGATAAGTATGAAAACAGAAGATGATTCTGACAGTGAAGAAGCGGCAGATGAACAGGAAAATGATATGTGTTTGCAGGAGGGGCTTGATGATATACTTCAATTGTATGCTTCTGATGAAGATGCCTCATTCTTACTAGATAATGAACAACCTCCTCCTGTCGCCTCAAAATTAATGTAAGATTTGGGTTTTTTTTCTTGAAAATAAATTTCCTGCCCTTGTTAATTCAATACTGATAACAAATATTAACTATGAAGAGTACAAATAAATTGCCAGCAATAGTCTTGACCAATATTCCAATATTATTGAATTTGGAAGTAAAAATAAGAGTAATTATACATCTGGTGTGAGGTTTGTTTTTAGGTCTTTGATGCTATTTTTAACATACTCTTTTTCAGCTTAAAATGTCCTTATAATATATTCTAATATTACCAATTTATGTGTACATCTTAATGCATTAATGTTCATTTACAATTTCTAAATTTTTACGGCAGGAACAACAATTCAGACAAAGTAGCCAAGTTTGATGAAGTTATTGGTGACAGTAGAGATATAAATGGCAATAAACCAAAGGTTAATCAATGTGAAAGTCACTGCAGAGATATAAATGCCAACAAAACCAAATTTGTGAAAGAAAGTTGTGATGTCATAGATATGGACTTAGACACTGATTGTATTTTATCTGCAAGCCCAAAGACAAAGGTATCATTAGTTATGTATAGAAAATATTAAGTGTACTGTGAATTCACTAAATTTCGTGGGTATGAACTTTTGTGACAAAAACAATTTCATGGATTCTTAAATTTGTGGACTGTTTATTTTTCCTAAAGGTAAAATGAAAATAATGTCATGCAAAATATCTTAATGAAATTTCATTGGATTTTAAATTTTCGGGTTTTCCCTATTTAGTTGGCCAGACATTTATCCAGAAAAAAATTCCAATCTTTTTTTGCTGTTCTACAACATGGAATGATCTTTGGGAAAAAAATCAACCCCAAAAGTTCCCCCAAATTTGTATGAACTAGGCCAAAGGTCAAGATCACACTTAAGAGGTCAGCGGAAAGCACTTGTCTGTACATAGAGATATATTAAGATAACTTGGCACAAGTTCAAATAATAAAAAGGAAAAAGTGTTTTGCAGATCTAGTCTTAATGAATTCTGACATTTTAATGTAAGTCTTCACTTTTATGAGACTGAGATTTGTGACAGAGTTGAACACTTATTGAGCATTTAAAAACAATTCTTTTATAACTGTTTTCCTGTGTAACAAAATGTTGTTAATCTAGGTCATTCTTTGTTTTTGGCATAAAACAAGAATTTTGTACTATCTTTTAATTCTGATTATTGATTTTTGCTACCAGTGTTTTTTTTCACTTGAGGGAAGGGGTTGGTGCCTTTTGGAGGAGGAAATGCAATAGGAGGGGGAATTTTATTTATTTATTTTTTTATGCCCCCATTTCGAAGAAAAGGGGGTATATTGCTTTGCACTTGTCGGTCCGTCGGTCCGTAGACCAAATGGTTTCCGAGTGATAACTAAAGAACCCTTAGGCCTAGGAACTTCAAACTTGGTATGGTGATTGGTCATGACCAGTAGATGACCCCTATTGATTTTGGGGTCAAGGGGTCAAAGGTCAAGGTCACATTGACCTTGTAAGCAAAAAACGGTTTCCGATCAATAACTAAAGAACCTTAAGGCCTAGGAACTTCAAACTTGGTATGGTGATTGGTCATGACCAGTAGATGACCCCTATTGATTTTGGGGTCAAAGGGTCAAAGGTCAAGGTCACATTGACCTTGTAAGCAAAAACGGTTTCCGATCAATAACTAAAGAACCTTAAGGCCTAGGAACTTCAAACTTGGTATGGTGATTGGTCATGATCAGTAGATGATCCCTATTGATGTTGGGGTCAAGGGGTCAAAGGTCAAGGTCACATTGACCTTGTAAGCAAAAACGGTTTCAATTCAATAACTAAAGAACTTTAAGGCCTAGGAACTTCAAACTTGGTATGGTGATTGGTCATCATCAGTAGATGACCCCTATTGATTTTGGGGTCAAGGGGTCAAAGGTCAAGGTCACATTGACCTTGTAAGCAAAAACGGTTTCCAATCAATAACTAAAGAACCTTAAGGCCTAGGAACTTCAAACTTGGTATGGTGATTGGTCATGACCAGTAGATGACCCCTATTGATTTTGGGGTCAAAGGGTCAAAGGTCAAGGTCACATTGACCTTGTAAGCAAAAACGGTTTCCGATCAATAACTAAAGAACCTTAAGGCCTAGGAACTTCAAACTTGGTATGGTGATTGGTCATGATCAGTAGATGATCCCTATTGATGTTGGGGTCAAGGGGTCAAAGGTCAAGGTCACATTGACCTTGTAAGCAAAAACGGTTTCAATTCAATAACTAAAGAACTTTAAGGCCTAGGAACTTCAAACTTGGTATGGTGATTGGTCATCATCAGTAGATGACCCCTATTGATTTTGGGGTCAAGGGGTCAAAGGTCAAGGTCACATTGACCTTGTAAGCAATAACAGTTTCTGATCAATAACTAAAGAACTTTAAGGCCTAGGAACTTCAAACTTTGTATGGTGATTGGTCATGATCAGTAGGTACCCCTATTGATTTTGGGGTCAAGGGGTCAAAGGTCAAGGTCACATTGACCTCTTGGGTAAAAACGGTTTCTGATCAATAACAAAAGAACCCTTAGGCCTAGGAACTTCAAACTTGGTATGGTGATTGGTCATGACCAGCAAATGACCCCTATTGATTTTGGGGTTAAGGGGTCAAAGGTCAAGGTCACATTGACCTTGTAGGTAAAAACGATTTCCGATCAATAACGAAAGAACCATTAGGCCTAGGAACTTCAAACTTGGTATGGTGATTGGTCATGAACAGCAGATGACCCCTATTGATTTTGGGGTTAAGGGGTCAAAGGTCAAGGTCACATTGACTTTGTAGGTAAAAACGTTTTCCGATCAATAACGAAAGAACCCTTAGGCCTAGGGACTTCAAACTTGATATGGTGATTGGTCATGATCAGTAGATGACCCCTATTGATTTTGGGGTCAAGGGGTCAAAGGTCAAGGTCACATTTACCTCTTAGGTAAAAATGGTTTCCGATCAATAACTAAAGAACCCTTAGGCCTAGGAACTTGCATGCATAATAACCTTATCACGTGACTAATTGGCTGCTGATAGGGGGGCATACATGTTTTACAAACATATCTTGTTTATATAGTTTTCTTCTCGGTAGAAAAGGGGAGCAACTCTTGCAACACAAGTTTGAAATATGTCGCTTTTTCTTAATATCGAGGGGTGAAAGCGAAAGAGGTCTAAGTGACATTTTTTCAGAAAATCACTTTTTTATATAAATGTGTTTGAAATCTGTATATACATCTTCTGTGAAAAAATCTTGAACACAACACATTAATTTTTATATATATTTAAAAAATATGAAAAAGGACTAAGTGAAATATGAAAATCAGTCAATGCAAAAAAGGTCTAAGTGAACATAGTCACTTAGACTTTTTTCGCAATTAATTTATAAAAAAATGTGATGGTCTAAGTGACAAAAATTATAAGCAGTATTTCATTTTCAGTTTTAAAGTATGTTTTATAATGATTACTGTTGATAAAAGTAGTACTGATAATAAGATGATATCATTTTTGCGTATTTTCATGTATTTTTTTCACTTAGACTTTTTTCGTATTCAGTGCTGAAACTGTGTATACTCTAGTAACTGAATGCGAAAAAAGTCTAAGTGAAAAAATGTTTGCCTATTGACAAACTATTAAAAACATGAATGATATAATTGTTATTTCATGTTATAAAGTCAATGTTCATTACTTTTGGAAGAGAATAACCCTTCATAATGTGACATTTTAAGTTATTCTAAAGTCAGTTTAAGCAGTATTTTAAAATGTATAAGGTGGTCCTCTCAAATAATTTGATATATTATTCCAACCATATTGCATAGTCAAGCTTATAAAAGTAGAAAAATGTAAACAAAGTAGTATTTTGACTTCCAGACAAATTCACTGTAACTGCATATACCTATAGTTAAAGATCAGATGAACTTTTGCATGTAGATCTCATTGCCACCGTATTTGTTTAACCTTCATTTTGATTCGTATTTCCCGAAAAAGCTTATGCAATCAAAACGTCATTTACAGAACTGATAGGCATGAGACAAAGTATCTCTGTTTATACAGTCTATTAATTTGCTTTAAATGGAAGTAAAACAAATTGTTCATTTTTGTGCGAAAAAACAACTTGTTCATTTTTGTTCAAAAAAAAAAAAATGAAGTAATTTGAAACAAATAAATGGAAATAACTATACAAAATTGTTTTGCCTGTTTACCTGCCGGCTATATAGACAACGCCTTGTCTGTTCTAGAAATAATCAAAATTACCTACTCTATATTGGTTTTCAAGTGATTAAAATAAGAAACTGCTTCACTGTCAAAATTGTGAAAGCTTACCATTATGATTGGCAGTTTAAAGGGTTGCTAGAAAGTGACCTCCTGTTAGTGCCCGTCAAGGTGACCTCCTGTTAGTGCCGGGGCGGGTGTCAGATCCTTAGTGTAACGTTAATAAGGGGCAGATTGGTATAAATTAATACAAGTAACATTATGTAAACAGTAGCAATGCAAGATCAGATTTGGGTTAGCAGAAGGATGTTTGTTTTATACACATTTTAATAGAACATTTTGAGTTTTTGACAAAATACAAATTGAGAGACTAATAAACGATCATTCTAGAAAAATTGTTAATTAAAAAAATACATTGAATTTAAAATGCAAAGTATGTATCAGTGACAATGATTATGATTATAATTATTTTCTTTGATAACTACAGTGTATGATGACTATAATAGTTCATGATCCTGAACTTAAGATTGGTACCCAAAATAAACATTTATAAACAAATAGAAGCATTCTGTAATTTATCTCATGGCAAAATTAGTCCAGAATAACATAGAAGTAATGTAAGGCATGCACATACGAGGGGAAGTCAGAAAATATCCGGACTTTTGACTCTTTCTCGAAAACCATTCAACATTTAAAAAAAAATCTTTCTACTCTTTTTCAAAATATTCTCCAGCTATGTCTACGCACTTTTGCCATCTTCGTGGGAGCTTTTGTATTCCCGCTGTGAACCATGACGTAGACTTATGTTTTAGGTACTGTGTAACAGCAGATATCAAAGCCGCCTTGGTCTTATATTTCTTTCCAGCAAGCAATTTTTTCAGTTCTGGAAACAAACAAAAGTCACAGCGAGGTCTGGGCTATAAGGAGGGTGAGAAAACAATTGCCATTTGTAAGAGTTGATAACCTGCACTGTAGCTGCTGCGATATGGGAGGGGGCATTATCGTGAAGAAGGAGGACATTTTTCTGTTCTAACCTGGGACGCATTTGCTTCAGCTTTTCTCTGAGATTTTTCAGAATTTCTGCAGAATAGTACTTGGCGGTGACATTTTGACCTTTTGGCATGAAATGAGTAAGTATCATTCCTCACGAATCCTAAAAGGCAACAAGCATGACTTTGCCAGCCGAAGGAGACAGCTAAAACTTTTTAAGAGGTTGGGAACCAGCTCATTTCCACTGCTTTGACTGAGCTTTTGTCTCAGGTTCGGAATAATGAACCCACATCTCATCACATCATCAGTGATAATGGGGTTCAAAAACTTATCTCCTTCACGATTAAAACAACTTAAATGTTCATTTGCATTGGTTACTTTGGTTGCCTTTTGATCTGCCGACAGCTGTCTAGGCACCCACCTGGCACTTATCTTGCTCATGCTTAGGTGTTTGTGTAAAATCTTGTGTGCCGATGCCTTACCGATGCTAAACTTGTTGCCTACATCCTCCAAAGTTACTCGACGATTTTTGTTGACAAAAGCTTTAACATTTGCTACCATTGTTGGGGTCACCACCTCAGCTGGCCGCCCAGTCCTAGGCGTGTCACAAACACTTATTCTGCCTTCAAGAAACTGAAAAACCCGGTTGAAGAAAGTTGAACTTAATACACATTTATCAGAAAATCTTTTTTTAAGCCTCTGAAAGATGTGGCAGGGCTTTTCACCTTCTGCAACCAGAAACTTTATTACAGAGCATTGTTCCTCTTTAAACATATTTATTTAAGCTCGATTGCGAAACAAGTTCTTGCAACTTATTTTAATCACTTTCGAGTCCGCTTCCTCGAACCAACCAGTACTGGTGTCATATGGAGAAACATGGTTGTGACCCGTGAAACATGGTTGTTCCTTTAACAAAGAGTCCATGATAGACAAAACACCTATCATATATCAGAGGGCAAAATACTGTGTATACACAACTATCATTGAAAATAGACTGACCACGCTATTGGCGAATGAATGTAGTTTTCACCAATATATAATGTGTGTACATGTATATAGCTGCACATGGAAAGAGAGGAGCATGAAAAGTCCCGATATTTTCTGACCGTCCCTCGTACTATAGCATCCTAGCCTTCTTAGGCACATCCTTACTTTTTTATCAGCACATATTATGAATTACTGCAGATTTGCTTTTAACAATCAGTTAATTGTAAAAGGAAATCAGCCCTAGTCAACTTCATAATGTTCATCTTACACATTTTTTATGTATGCTGTTCAATAACAAATCATTTTTTGTTGCGTTCAGAAGAAGAAATATAGTAACTGCCCAATGATAAAATGATTTTGAAATTTCTATATTAGAAAAATTGTTGGCTTATTTTATGTAATCAACATTAAAGGCCCATTTTGCCTCAGAATTGATTTTATTTCTCAAAAGCTTTTAATAATTTTGATGTACTTTTATAGGATCCAAACATTACTCATTGGCCCAACTATCTTTTTCATCTGTTCATTTTGGACAATTATAGGGTACATGCAGTTTACAATGACTTTGTATGGAAGTCAAAATACTACTTTGTTTATATTTTTCTACCTTTATAACAAATTATTTTATGTTTATCACTACTTTCTTCAGGTTACATCTTCTAAAATTCTCTAAAACCATTATTTTATCATTTGACCTTTCTAAAGATGCTTCTGAGGCATAATGTGCCTTTAAAGCAAATAAACTATATTGTATTACATTATATTGGTAATATTGCAACATTAATAGGGCCAGTTTTTTTTAGGCATAAAAATTTGTGCACAAAGGATCCTATATTTTAGTGATATTTTATTTAATAAAAGTTGGAACCTTGATGTTGTGACAATGTTGGGCCACGTGAAAGGTGATATTGTGCCAATGGTGCAGCCATAAGAAGCACAGTCATGAACTGCTGTCTGATTTTGACAGGTGTAGGTGTAATAGAGTCCATATACTTAGCACACGCCTATTTTGACATAATTTTGTAATTATAAGATATATTTAGTGCTACATAGTTTAAGTTTTCAATATTTAAAAATAATTATGTTAGTCATGACATATAATAGATCTCTATATATTTAAAGATTGGATGGATTATTTCATACAGAATGTATATTTAAATATTACAAAGAATGTACAACTCATTAAAACCTATTAAAGCTCAAAAGCTAATTGTCTATAGACTTACAATGTTAATTTATATCAAAATAGTGGGCATAGCTGCCTTTAATATTGAATGTTAAATTAAATGAGGTAACAGCAATACATTAACAATAAAACTAATAGAATGTCATTAAGTATAAGTAATATCCTTTGTGCAACTGTTAAGTAGTAACAAACTCATTGTATTGCATGAAAATAAAGAAGATGAAGCACTTTATAATAATGTAGCAACCCCATTGATATCAAATTGTCAAATTCTTATAATGATGGTCAGATTAAGAAAATTTAAATACTAATTTAGTGCTTTTTTATGACAATGCCACAGGAAATGCTTGTTTAGAAAGCAAATGTAAACCATGGGCCCCTCCAAAACTGACATAACGATTTGATTGCCAAATTTTCCTATCAAACATGTGATACAGGGTGTTGTTTCTTGATGGCTCACAATAAGATGCATATCACCTTCTATTAGTTCATTTTGTCAGCTGATTATCATATTTTATTTCATCACTGTCATTAAGCATCATCCTCATCAACAGAGTTGAAAATAGTTTGTAACAGCTGTAACTGCCACTTATATTTTGTACTTGTGCTGTATCTTAAAGCTGTTATAACAATTGCAGTGATTGGTGTTGTATGAATTTAGTGTAACTAGAGGTAACTGTAAATCACTGTAGCAGTCATTGTGAAAGTAGCTGTTGTAGTAATGGTAACGTTTGTGATGAAGTGATAGCTGTTTTAGTTACAGAATTATAATATCTGTCATATTTTGCTGTTCAGATTGGAATATTCGTCCCTACGGGACCCGCCCATGGGTGTGTTCCAGAAGGACAGATATTCTGATCCTTCAACCGAAAACATGTGTCAGTTATTTTTTCTTGCATAATCTACCATATTCAATCATATTTTAAATACTTTATCTTAATAAAACAACTTTCCATGGAAGTTAATGTCATTACACCCGTAACTAATTTCTTATAACTGCGTATGAAATTACAACTTCATTCCATTCGGCAAAGTCATATCATCCTTAGAATGCCATTGTATAGCATGTGACTCATCTGGCACCCCCCATGATAAACGAAATTTCAGGAATGGGTAAAATAGTGGTCTTAGTAGTGACTTTCACTATCATTGCTACAGAATCTTCAGTTAATACTACTACTATGTGATATCATAGTAAACTGAAGATACTGTAGCTAAGTAAAGGAAGCTATGTGGTTGACTATTAGCTGAAGATACTGTAGCAGCTATAGTGATATAGTTGTAATTATTGATAATTTAGTGGTTGTAGTACTAAAGCAGTGATAGTGATACAAATGTAAGTATTAAAAGTGTAATCAAAGAAGTATATTTCATGTAGTTTGCTGTTGATACTGTAGCAGTTATATTGATAGTATTGAGAGACTAGTGGAAATGTTAGCTGTGAATACTTCAGCATTGATAGTTTGGATTGTTTGTTTTGTCACCTGGACACTGTAAAGGTTACATGGCAACTTCTAGCGTAAAATGGTAAAGGAAGACCATCATGCACTATTTCAGGCACATTTGGGACACCTAAGTATACTTTCTCAAATGAAAGAATATAAAGTTCCTTATGTAATTTGAACCCACAGTTGTGAGGTTGAAGTGTTTTGAAGCTGGCCATCTTAACCAACTTACTATATGGGATCCCCTAGAAGTGATAATAATAGTAGTGTTACACCTGTGTTAGCTGTTGATACTTTAGCAATGACAGTTATTGTAGAGTTAGACTTGAAGAATTTTTAGCTCTTGATTCTGCTACAGTGATTTCTTTCAGTAAGAATTGTGGAATTGTTAGCTGGAATTGTTGCAGTGACATTGATTGAGGAGTTGGACTTGTGGAATTGTTGCATGTTGATACTATAGCAGTGACAGTGATTGTAGAGTTGGACTTGTGGAATTGTTAGCTGAAGATACTGTAGCAGTGGCAGTGATTGTAGAGTTGGACTTGTGGCATTGTTGCATGTTGATACTGTAGCAGTGGCAGTGATTGTAGAGTTGAACTTGTGGCATTGTTAGCTGTTGATACTGTAGCAGTGGCAGTGATTGTAGAGTTGAACTTGTGGAATTGTTGCATGTTGATACTGTAGCAGTGGCAGTGATTGTAGAGTTGAACTTGTGGCATTGTTAGCTGTTGATACTGTAGCAGTGATGGTGACTGTAGAGTTGGACTTGTGGCATTGTTGCATGTTGATACTGTAGCAGTGACAGTGATTGTAGTGTTAGACTTGCGGAATAGTTGCATGTTGATACTGTAGCAGTGATAGTGATTGTAGTGTTAGACTTGCGGAATAGTTGCATGTTGATACTGTAGCAGTGATGGTGATTGTAGAGTTGGACTTGTGGCATTGTTAGCTGTTGATAATGTAGCAGTGGCAGTGATTGTAGAGTTGGAATTGTGGCATTGTTAGCATGTTGATACTGTAGCAGTGACAGTGATTGTAGAGTTGAACTTGTGGAATTGTTGCATGTTGATACTGTAGCAGTGACAGTGATTGTAGAGTTGAACTTGTGGAATTGTTGCATGTTGATACTATAGCAGTGACAGTGATTGTAGAGTTGGACTTGTGGAATTGTTGCATGTTGATACTGTATCAGTGGCAGTGATTGTAGAGTTGAACTTGTGGATTTGTTGCATGTTGATACTGTAGCAGTGACAGTGATTGTACAGTTGGACTTGTGGAATTGTTAGCTGTTGATACTGTAGCAGTGACAGTGATTGTAGAGTTGAATTTGTGGAATTGTTAGCTGTTGATACTGTAGCAGTGACAGTGATTGTAGAGTTGAACTTGTGGAATTGTTGCATGTTGATACTATAGCAGTGACAGTGATTGTAGAGTTGAACATGTGGATTTGTTGCATCTTGATACTGTAGCAGTGACAGTGATTGTACAGTTGAACTTATGGAATTGTTGCATGTTGATACTGTAGCAGTGGCAGTGATTGTAGAGTTGAACTTGTGGAATTGTTGCATGTTGATACTGTAGCAGTGACAGTGATTGTAGAGTTGGACTTGTGGAATTGTTAGCTGTTGATACTGTAGCAGTGGCAGTGATTGTAGAGTTGAACTTGTGGAATTGTTGCATGTTGATACTATAGCAGTGACAGTGATTGTAGAGTTGAACTTGTGGAATTGTTGCATGTTGATACTGTAGCAGTGGACAGTGATTGTAGAGTTGGACTTGTGGAATTGTTAGCTGTTGATACTGTAGCAGTGGCAGTGATTGTAGTGTTGAACTTGTGGCATTGTTGCATGTTGATACTGTAGCAGTGACAGTGATTGTAGAGTTGAACTTGTGGAATTGTTGCATGTTGATACTGTAGCAGTGACAGTGATTGTAGAGTTGGACTTGTGGAATTGTTAGCTGTTGATACTGTAGCAGTGACAGTGATTGTAGAGTTGGACTTGTGGAATTGTTGCATGTTGATACTGTAGCAGTGACAGTGATTGTAGAGTTGGACTTGTGGAATTGTTAGCTGTTGATACTGTAGCAGTGACAGTGATTGTAGAGTTGAACTTGTGGAATTGTTGCATGTTGATACTGTAGCAGTGACAGTGATTGTAGAGTTGGACTTGTGGAATTGTTGCATGTTGATACTGTATCAGTGACAGTGATTGTAGAGTTGAACTTGTGGAATTGTTAGCTGTTGATACTGTATCAGTGGCAGTGATTGTATAGTTGGACCTATGGAATAGTTGCATGTTGATACTGAAGCAGTGACAATGATTGTAGAGTTGGACTTGTGGAATTGTTGCATGTTGATACTGTAGCAGTGACAGTGATTGTAGAGTTGGACTTGTGCAATTGTTAGCTGTTGATACTGTAGCAGTGGCAGTGATTGTAGAGTTGGACTTGTGGAATAGTTGCATGTTGATACAGTTGCAGTGACAGTGATTGTTATTTGGTTTTACATTAGAATTGAAGAACATAATTCCTTCCAGTATCTGTTTTAGTGATTATCTTATGGTAATCAACTAAAACTTCTGTTTATGATCACAATTACACAAAAAATCCATTATTTTAGAAACTGAATGCAATAATAAATATGTAGAAACCTAAATTAGTCTTAGAATCTTATAAACTTTAATATTATTTTCCTTTAAGATGAAAGTATCTGGTTAATATGGTCGAATGTCACTTATTTATCAGGCAAGTTTTAAATGACCATTTACTGCGAAAAAGGTCCAAGTGAATTTTTTTTTTTAATTTATATTATTTTCTTTCCAATTCTATATTCAGAATAGTAAGTAATGATTAAACTTATTCTGTATTGAGCATTTCTGTCTAAATAGGGTGTTTATTTCCTGTTTTCCGTCACTTAGACTTTTTTCGCATTTACCAAATTTGTGATATTTTGACAAATATTGAGTGCGAAAAAAGTCTAAGTACATTTTTACAAATATAATCTTTTTCTTTCATTTTTTTTTTCAAGTAATTTTTTTAAATGTACAATATAACTGATTTTCATTTCAGAGTACACAAATGATAATTATATATATAACCTGAAAAAAACAGGACAGTTTTTTGTCTCTCCTGAAAAATTTACAGATATGCACTTAGACTTCTTTCGCTTTCACCCCTCGATATGCGGATCTTAAATATTGACGTGTCGCATGTTAAACTTGTTGGGACACCGAGAGTAGCTCCACTTACCTACCCGAGAACGATTTGTAAACAACCTTGCTGAACAGTAAGTCTTACAGACATAAAATAAAACATTTTTTGGCAGGTAGTTGCAAAAAGAAATGATACTCATTGCAGGCAGATTCGGGTTGCCTTTTAGGGGGAAATTTCAGCTTTGATGGTGGAAAAAACATAACTATTTTGAGGGGGGGAATGGGGCCAAATTTCGCCGAATATTTTGGTGAAAAAAACACTGGCTACTATTGTGTGTTTTTTGGAATGTTTTAAACATGAATTTTACTTTAAACAGAAAAACTTCCCTGAGAAAAATGACAAGAAAACTCCCAGTCCTCCAGTGTTGCTGAAGGGCCAATTTGGATTGCCTTTGACTGCAAACATGATAGACGAGAACTGTTACCAACAGCAGAAACAGGAGGAGGTACCAGTGTTTCAACCAATGAAAAGCAACCCTCTGAAGTTCCGCTGGATGCCAAGTGGCTGGTGCTTTAGACATTTCAACAGGAAGCCATGTAGTGTACAGTGCAGTTTTAGGCATGATGTTCCATCGCCGGTAATGATATACAGCATTTGAGTCACCTCATGACAAAACCAACATAATGGGTTTTCGATCAGCATGGATCCAGACCAGCCTGTGCATCTGCGCAGTCTGATCAGGATCCATGCTGTTCGCTTACCAACTCTATTACAAGTATAAAAAGTGATAGAAAACAGCACGGATCCTGATCAGACTGCGCGGATGCGCAGGCTGGTCTGGATCCATGCTTGTCCCAAACCCATTATGTTGGTTTTGTCGTGACGCGGCACATTTATGTTCCTCACACTGTTTAGGGATATATTTAGGAAATAGATTATAATTTGGAGTGGGTATTTGTAGAAAGATTTAATTTTAAATACACACTAATATAATTTATGAAAGTCTGTAGCCCAAAGTGATCAATTACAAAATATTTGAACAATAAATTTTGTATTATTATACTACAATATAGAAAAATCATGAACATTAATTAACATGCACATTAATATCTAATAGAAAGAGAATTAAAAAAATAGATGTTGAGGTACATTTAAGCAGAGACATAATTTTCATGAGATCATTTATGTTATGTCATCTTCAATTTTGCAGGATGTTCTTAACAGATGCATGCCTGATATTATCAAACAATGCAGAAAAGGAGAATTAAATGGGTATCTTAATTTACTATTCATATGTCAAGGTTGAATTTCTTTTACAGTTACAGTACTTCATACAATATAAAGTCCAATGTACACTGACTTCAAGGGGTGTCCATGGCAAAGAAGTTAAGGTCATTCACTTTAAACCCCTTACTGTCGTTATTCTTTCTTACTGTTGAAGATTAGAATTCTTTCATGTTTGGAAGCTATCCAGCTAGCTTACTGAACATTAGTGGTTTTACACAAGTTCCTTTTCATGTCTGAACTAACGCATGGTCCAGTAAAGTTGTTGGTGTGACTTAAATCACTTAAATCCCAACAAAAAAAAAAGAAGAAAAAAAAGCCCACTGCCTTTACATGACTTTGTTTCCTGTGGGTTTTTATCTTTAAAGTTATGTGCATGTAATTCTATTGTATGAAAAGGTTATAAATGTAGGGTAGCTTAGGGTTGGTTATGTTGAGTTGTGCCTGAAATAATGCATGGAACTTAATCTGCGATTTTCATCAATTGTTTAAGCTGGAAAGTTGCTTCATGACCTTTCAGTTAACAGCATTGTTTTACTAACAGCATTGCTTTACTTGAATTCTAATTATGAAAAGAAAATAGTATTTGAAATATCAATTGGTTCTTTGATAGGTTGATACTTGTTGCAATGTTGTCAAGATTCAGAATATTATATTGTAGTTAAATTTCATGAAATTAAAAGGGAAGTATTTTAAATATTTTGTCTATTGGCAGTGCTATGAACATGTTGGAGAGTCAGAGTTATTTCCAGACGAATATATCAGAAGATGACCTTGACTGTCTCTATGGTTACAGTGTCAATCATCTAAAGATGGAGTTCTGTCATAGCCTCCTACAACTTATAGCCACCAGAAAACTCGTCAAACAAGGGTAGGTGTTATAAAGATATCATTCTTCACTGGTTTGAATTCTTTTCTTAAATGAAAAAGAAAAAATACTTCATATACATTTGAATAGACAATTCTTGACTTAACATCACTGGTCATTTTATATGCCCAAAATAATTTTGGCTTATAATGTTCTGCACCCGGTTGTCTTTTCATCCGTCTGTTAACTGGTTTCATGTCCAGTCTGTATCTGATAAACTGGTGAAAGGAAATTGAAACTACTTAGCAGAAAAGATAACCATAATAACATGATGTGCAGAGCACAGGTTTGACCTTTCTCAGATCTTTAAATTTTAATTACTTAAAACTAATTGCCTTTGGGTGTAAATTGCCATGCCTATGTGATGCTATTGTTAAGATATTACTGATATCTTGTTGTTATGTTAAGATATTACTTGTATCTTGTTGTTATAAGCTGTAAATGTATAATATGTGAAGGTTATTATTAGCTCTTGATCTGCTAAATTTGTATAATGGATTTGCCCAACTTCGAATTTACTGAAAGTTTCAGTGATTTCAATATCAAAATACAAAAATTGCCAACAGACATGAAGCAAAAAGATATTTCATCCATACTGCAAATGAGTGATTATAGGAAACTGTAAAAAGATACCAAAAATAAAAAGTTTTTGAGCAATAAAAATTATATGTCTGAGGCATAATAGGCCTTTGATATTGATTCCCTCGCTTTAACAGTGGTCAGTTACAAATGCAAAGCAGCACAAATTTTATCAATGTAAGGGTTTATATAAAGTATTTCATTTTGTTTCAGTCACATTGATGATATCATCTATTTATGGAAACGTTTGATGTACAGTGAAGATGTCAAACCGTTGAATGATGCCTTCTATATAGCAAAAGAGAACAAGTTATTCCCCAACCCCAGAGCAGTTTTGATAATGCTAGAGTATGTACTGAAAAAATCTGACATGTCTTCTTACACTTTTTATTTATAACTTAATTTAGTTCCTTATGTTTTACATTATTATTTTATTCTTAAAATTACATTGTTTTGACTTAAAAATCTTCATCTAGTGTCTGTACAGTATTGTCAAAATGTATTATATAATTGGGCATACTGAACCATTTTGCAGGATCTTAATGGAATGTTCTACTCAGGTGCCTGTTTGTGCCTGAAATAATATACAGAGGGGCACATCAGGTCTTCCTCTTCCAGTAAAGCTGGAAAGTCGCCATATGACCTGTTCTGTGTTGGTGCAGTGTAAAACTCAACCAAAAAAAAATAAATATATATATGTAACATTATTCTGATGCGGACAAAACAAAAAAAACAAAAAGTTGAAGACCATTAGATATTAGGCTTTAAGTTTATGAATGGTTTGTGGTGCCTGCTCCTGTCTGGAATTATGTCCATCCTACACTTATTAAAAGCCATCTGATCTTTACTGCTGATGTGACTTAAAGTCAATTGGATATGGTGGCATTTTTAGCCATATATGAAAGTTTGATTATTTCAGGGCATTTTCAGCAACATACGGTGATGTATACATTATATGGGATGTGATAACATACTGCACAATGAACAAGGACTACATTATACCAGAACAGTTCATCAATAAAGCCGTTTTGATGCTAGTCAAGTGTATGGATACCTACGTTTTGTCGGCAGCTGTCAACTGGCTGCAGAAAACCTCGCCAGAACAACAATCAAACATAAATGAAGAGGTATATTTAAAAGAAGAATATGCTGTATAATCTATATCTATCACTGACTTTTATTTTGCTTTTTTTTTAAGTCGCTTGTAATGACCTGGATGATGGGGAGGGGATGGGGGATTGTTTTGTGATCTTGGGTGTTGGTATATTTTGTCTGGGCTGTAACTTCTATTTGAGTGATTGTAAAATGACTTGGTACAAATGTTAAGACGATGTGTTACAAGTAAAAAAAAACAACAGAATTATATAGCCTTAAATTCATACGTAGAAAGCTTTTCTAGACTGTAAACTTGATTTGAATTCCGGGATTCTTAAATATTTATCAACAATCGGGTCCTATTACAGTAAAGAAATTCACATTTGATTTGGTGATTTTGTTATAACTTACGATAAATACTTAGTATGATGTGGCAGTGTGTCGCGCAAAGAAATCCCTATGTGAAGCTTTAAGATCAAAAACAGTGGTCCTTGCTTGTAGCGAACTCGGAGGCAGTGAAACTTGATTATAAGAAACATTTCTGCTGGATCCCCATCGTCCTCCTATTTTATCTTATATAAAATCTTGTGTTTATAGCGAACTTGCTGATAGCCTAAGCTCTGTTATAAAACACTACATTTTCAGATCCCACTCAAGCATTTACCTCTTTTACTGATATATAACTTTTTCTTTTCAGACTTTATCAACATTTGCCAACAGTTTGCAAAAGAGATATATGTTGAAATTAGCTGGTTCAGTAAGACAGTGTATTGGGCATAAAAAATGTAATAATGACAAGGAAGAACAGCAAAATTTACCAAGGTCAAACCTCAAGTCAAATAGTACAAATGCAAATGTTGCACTTCCTGAAGATAATAAGAGAACTTCTAATGTGCAGTCAAGACCTGTTACTAGGTCTTATTTTGAACTTATGAACCAGACTACTGGGAATCAACAGACTGGTATACAACAGGAGAATTTGAATCAAAATCATGCAGGGGCAGTTACTCAAGTCGGGCATGACTCAGCGAATTGTTCTAGGCTGAAACCCAAGCAGCTGTTAACAAGTCGATTAAAATCAAGAAGTAACAAGCAGCCAGAAAGGGACTTTGTAAAGGTTGACAGTGAGGGACAGAGAACAGTGACATTGTCAAACCCAACAAGGGCAGTAACTCCAACCAATGTGAATAATTTAGGTCCTTTAGTAAGTGGAGAACAGTCCGGGACTGAGCAAGATATCTTAAATGACATAAAGGTAATAAAGTATGAATCTTGATCCAGTTTTTTATATGAAAGTTAATAATTTACCATTTCATTTTTGGAAACTGTAAGTGGTTACGTATTGGTTTGATTTGTCACAAGAATTAATTGTATTTTTATCAATATGCTAAAAAATGTACATTTTTGTAGTTGTACAAGATCTTAAAATCACTTGTTATAATGGTTCCTTTATGGATGAACAGTGAAGACTTGACTTTAGATAACTTCAACTTCATCTCTGTGGTTATGTATTCGGCTCAGGAAATAGAGGTTTTATTTGTGAGGAGACTATAAAGTAGATGTTTGCCCACCTAGCTCAGTAGGGAGAGCATTAGATTTGTAATCCAGATGTCACTAGTTTCATCCTTTTATGCAGTTTTCCTGTGACATAAAATCTTGGACATTTAGTCTAATGGTTATTTGTCTCTCACCACTGATTTAGAAATCATGATAAATCAGTCACTTGCAGAGAAATTGGTAATTACTGGTTTATAGTTATCCGGGAAAGCCAGAAAATGTTTCATTGCCAAGATATGACCAAAAATTTGTGAAAATTTGCTTATAATGTACAAAAACAGACTATAAAGTAGCTTTTCAGACTTTTGACTAAACTGCTTATCTTTGAGTACACTAACAGAGAGATAGCTAAAGATTTTTCTTCAAAATACAAATTTAAAAGTCGCAGTGTGGCATTATATTTGGACACATGACTATATCTTCTGTCAGGTACATTTGTACTCAACATGGAGAATCAAAACTTCAAAAATTTTATTTCCAGCATGCCTTTGATATAAGTGATTGGCAGGGATTGGCAGATATGTTTCTTCTATGCTGTAAGAATGGCAGAATATCACCGGAAGTGCTTGAACAAGTACAACTGGCCCTCACCACACATCATACAAATATTGGAGATGTTTGGGCAAAGTTCATTGACCATATTAAACAAAGTAAATTTTGATATTTATTTACTCTTGATTATTTCATGTCTGATACATAGGTATTGAGACCTTTGGAAATATTCCTTACCATGCTAAATATCTTAAATAAACTTGACCATAATATATTTCAATTGTGGTAAAAACCATTCTCCATTTTAAGAGTTTTAAAAAACATTTACTGATTGAATAATGTACAGTGCTGATAATGATCAGATGGCATGGATGTGCTGACTTATCTTGGTCAGCACTGGTCACTTGGGTAGACTCAGTTGCCACCAGTAGGCTGAAGGTTAACATCTGGCAGTTGGGAATTCATTTGAGAATACAACAGTTACACAGTATTATTGAAAGTGTCTGGGTTAAAATGATTTGTGGATTTCTGAGGATTTGACACAGTTGGCGTTACATGCAAATAGCAAAGAAACTTGAGATTATGGAGTATAAGCTTTCACCATTTGCTTAGAAATAGATACATCAAGAGATGTTCCTACTTACAATTCATTTTTATTTTAGAGCAAAGAAGTGATCCTGGTTTAAGACTGGACAACTACAGTTTGTCTGTGCTCGGCTCGGAAATCTTCTACTCTTGTTATATGATGGATTTGTTCGACACAAAAGATGTTCTACTGGTGATACTGAACACAGCATTCTTGTCGTTGAGCCAGTTTGTGAGTCATAAATGGAATGTATGTCTTGAACTTGAGGCAGGAGAGTACCTCTCTAAAGTTGGCATGCCTGGAAAAGCAGCAGAAATTGTTCTTGGTAGATATTGAGTTTTATGTTAATATCAGTTTTTTCTGTAATGAGTAATTGAAGTGTCTGCATTATTAACCATTATTGGCTAATTGATTTTTGTGTTCTTTTTGTCCAAATGGCTTTCAACTGTGCATAGTTACTGACTAAGAAGCAAGCAGGCACCTGAGTTATACAATTGCTTCCTATCAAAGACTCCATGGTTCCTGGTGGGATTCAAACCCACATCACTGATTAAGAAGCAAGTGGTTTGAAGTAAATAAAGGTTGAAATGTTGAGGAAAAGAAATTAAATCTCATCCTTAAAATTTATTTTATCTGTAATAATACTATAAATATATGTTACAGAAAGCTATAAATCTTTGGTTTAGGCCTGCACTTCCAAATAATAAATGTTTATATCAGTTGTCATATACAATTTTGTGTAGGAGTCCCCATGAGAAGAATGTTTCGGATTATTTCTTATGTTTCAGCATTTCCGTCAACAAGTTTGGAATTTCTTGGAGCTAAAGATAGACTAAATACTCTTGTACAATTATTAATAGAACAGCTATGTATGGAGGAGAATTTCTCATTGGCCTTTCAGTTGTTTTGTTTGGCATTCAGTTGGAAGGAGAGAGGTACTTTTGTATATCAGGACTTTAATTACAGTAAAATTTTAAAATATTAATGCACTAGACCTACTAAATAATATGTTTTAGCAAATTAATTGTTTTTTACAAGTATCTATTACGAAGTTTTGTGTATGACTGGATAGACTAATAGTAAATTAACTGTATTTAATGCAAAGACAACATATATTTTAGAAGTAATTGTCCGTATAAGCAGGTATGGAAACCACTTACAAAATGTTTTGAGAGTCAAAGCAGATTTCAACAAAATTTGTAAGTGCGAAGGTGTTGATTTCAGTATAGGTTCGGAAATGTAACATCCATTCATTGGCAAAAAGCATGTACATTTGTGCAAGGAAATATATGAAAATTTTAAGTGTGCTATTAAATCATGCACGGCTGTCTGTTAAAATGTGCAGGAATGTTGTCAAGAAGGCATTTGATCAATATATCATTTTTATACTCGTAGATAGATTGATATGGTTATAATTTCCATTCTAACAAGAAGTTGATGTCTGTATAGGTTCGGAAAGGAAACAATTCTAAAACTTTTTTTTTGCAGGCTTGAGAACGATTGCATCAGATTTTATAAAAAGTTGTTTACAAGCTGAGTTTGTGGTCATACCTGTACAGATTTATGAGTTATATATAGCCGATAATGCCGAGTTTGATATTCGAGAGGCAGTTAAACGTAGCTTGCTCAATGCCCTTGTGGAGAACAAAAATGAGCTCCGGAAAAATTTGTACCGGGACATGAAACAAAGCTCGGTTTTATTTGCGGAGCCGAGTTACGAAAAACCTCGCTGTATTTGTATACAGTCTATACACACTTGTAATGAAGTGAAGGCGATCATTGAGTGTTACTTGATTGACTTGTATGATTTATTCTGTGATCTGTTTGTCATGAATTCCCGATTGAGTAGTGAGGAGCTGTTACTAGATGTGACAATAATTAAGATGGCATCACAAGTACATCCAGTAGGGGTAAGTAATGTTAAAAATTACACAATTTAAACAGATATACATTTTGATAATAATAATAATAGAAAAAAGATTTAAAAATTTACTATTAGAAAAAATTAACATAGAATTATTTTTGTAAGGTTGAGGACTTAACCTCTCACTGCTGTCAGGTGTTTGATTCCACTTTAAAGCCAGTAAAGAAACTACATGTGGTTTTATCTATATAACTGGTTGTCCTTGGAATGAGGTACCTGGCCTCAAGGACATTCAACTTTTTTCTGAACCCTGTCTCAAATCTTAGGTTTTTATTGTGCCCCCACTTTAGTGCGGGCATTTAGATTCACCCTTGTCCGTCTGTCCGTTCTCTTTTGTGTCGCACGTAACTCAAAAAGTATTTGGCCTAGAGTCATGAAACTTTACGGGAATGTTGATCAGCATATGTAGTTGTGCACCTGGGTATTTTTGTCTGGATATATTTAGTATTTTTAGAGTTATTGCCTTTGACTTAGTAAAATTTTGCAATTTTCAACTTGTGTTGCATGTAACTCGAAAAGTATTTGACCTAGTCATGAAACTTTACAGGAATGTTGATCAGCATGTGTAGTTGTGCACCTGGGTATTTTCGTCTGGATATTTTTAGTATTTTTAGAGTTATTGCCCTTGACTTAGTAAAATTTTGCAATTTTCAACTTGTGTCGCATGCAACTCAAAAAGTATTTGACCTAGAGTCATGAAACTTTACAGGAATGTTGATCAGCATATGTAGTTGTGCAACTGGGTATTTTCGTGTGGATTTATTTAGTATTTTTAGAGTTATTGCCCTTGACTTAGTAAAATTTTGCAATTTTCAACTTGTGTTGCATGTAACTCAAAAAGTATTTGACCTAGTCATGAAACTTTACAGGAATGTTGATCAGCATGTGTAGTTGTGCACCTGGGTATTTTCGTCTGGATATTTTTAGTATTTTTAGAGTTATTGCCCTTGACTTAGTAAAATTTTGCAATTTTCAACTTGTTTCGCATGTAACTCAAAAAGTATTTGGCCTAGAGTCATGAAACTTTACAGGAATGTTGATCAGCATATGTAGTTGTGCAACTGGGTATTTTCGTGTAGATTTATTTAGTATTTTTAGAGTTATTGCCCTTGACTTAGTAAAATTTTGCAACTTTCAACTTGTGTCGCAAGTAAAATTTTGCAATTTTCAACTTGTGTCGCATGTAACTCAAAAAGTATTTGACCTAGAGTCAAGAAACTTTACAGGAATGTTGATCAGCATGTGTAGTTGTGCACCTGGGTATTTTCGTCTGGATATTTTTAGAGTTATTGCCCTTGACTTAGTAAAATATTTGCAATTTTCAACTTGTGTCGCATGTAACTCAAAAAGTATTTGACATAGAGTCATTAAACCTTATGGGAAGGTTGCCCAGCATATTTAGTTTTGCACCTGGGGTTTCGCTTGTGGATTTATCCAGTATTTGTAGAGTTATTTCCCTTGACTTAGTAAAAACCATTTCATTATGTTGTTATTTGTTCCTTGAGTGCTTGAGGTAGAAGCAACCAACTTTACAGGAATAATGATCAACATCACTAAATTACAGGAATAATGATTCACATCACTGTGAAGCTATGCACCTGGGACATTACATGTGGATTTTTTTCAGTTTTGTTAGATTTATTGCCCTTGACTTACAGTAGTATAAATTTGCAATTTTCAACTTGTTCATGCATAGCTCAAAAAGTATTTGACTTGTAGGCCTGAAAGTTTACAAGAATGTTGGTCAGCATGTGTACTTATGCACCTTGGGGTTTGCTTGTGGATTTATTCAGTATTTGTAAAGTTATTGCCCTTTACTTAGTAGATATTTTTAGTTTTCAAAAAATATTTGACCTAGTCATAAGATTGACAGAACAGTGGCGTGGTGGGGGCACCCGTGTCCTATGGACACATTTCTAGTTATTAAGTGTTCGCCCTGTGTGGGTTTCTGACCAATCAAATACCCTATATCAGAATTTGAGCTTAGAAAAATATATTTATAACATCAAGGCCTTGTGTCTTTTTCCAGCAGTATTTCTTGAATGTCATCTAACTTTGAAAACCAATCCCCACACAGAATATATTTGTATATGTTTTGTTTTATTTTACTTTGCCAGTTACCATATGTTGGTCAAGTACAGATGTCACCTTTACTAGTGAAAGTTATCTTGTTAACAGTATTTGGTATCCATAGTGATCTAAGAAACAACAATGGTAATGCCAAGGTGTCTCTTCACCCAGACTCTTTAGAGAAATATATGAAAAATTTGGATGTTAACAGTAAGTACACATAAACATCTAATAAACATTAGATGTAACATTATACATTTTTTAAAGGAATGGAGTAAGTAAGGGTCTTTTTAAATTCTGCATTTACGTTCTACATGAACAGAAAGTGTTGGCACAAGTAAAAAATTCAATGCTTTAACAGTACTTGTAAAATACTGGTCTTGTAAAAATTAGACATGACTATTTTCGAACTGTCCTAAAACCTATACTTTTCATGAAAATTTTGAAAATGTGTTTTTAAAAAAAGACATTGCGAAGTGAACAAAGAAAGAAATTTACTCATTGCAAAGGGCACTTAAAATGTACAAAAATTACCAAAAAAGGGTTAAAATATGCAAAAAAAATAGCCTGTGTCAGTCACACAAATAGCAATACGGTGATAAATACTGCAAAATCAGTCATTAATCACACACAACATGTAAAGTATTACATGAATCTTTAATCTTTTTACTTTTTATGAAATCTTAGTACATTTTTCTCAAGTTTGATTTTTATGCCCCCGCCATGTAATGGCCGGGGCATATAGTGTTACCCTGTTCCGTCCTTCCGTCCTTCCGTCATTCCGTCCTTCCGTCATTCCGTCCTTCCGTCATTCCGTCATTCTGTCATTCCGTCATCATCAGTTTCCGTTCATTATCTAAGTAACGGTTGCACACATTCAACTAAAATTTGACATATGGATATGTCATGAGAAAATACAGGTCAAGTTCGAATTTGGTCATGGTTCGATGATTTTTGGCAGAGTTATGCCCCTTTTACTTTAAAATAATATGAAATTTTCAGTTTCCGTTTATTGTCTCCCCAACGATACAACACATTCAACTCAAACTTGACATATGGATATGTCATGAGAAAAATACAGGTCAAGTTCGAATTTGGTCATGGTTCGATGATTTTTGGCAGAGTTATGCCCCTTTTACTTTGAAAAAATAATATGAAAATTTCAGTTTCCGTTCATTATCTCCCCAAAGGTACAACACATTCAACTCAAATTTGACATATGGATATGTCTTGAGAAAATACAGTTTAAGTTCGAATTTGGTCATGGTTCGATGATTTTTGGCAGAGTTATGCCCCTTTCACTTTGAAAATAATATGAAATTTTCAGTTTCCATTCATTATCTCCCCAACGGTACAACACATTCAACTCAAACTTGACATATGGATACATCAAAGGAATGCGCAGGTCAAGTTCAAATTTGGTCGTGGTTCAATAATTTTTGGCAGAGTTATGCCCCTTTCACTTTGAAAATAATATGAAATTTACAGTTTCTATTTATTATCTCCCCAACAGTGTTACATATTCAACTCAAATTTGACATATGGATATGTCAAAGGAATTGGCAGGTCAAGTTGGAATTTGGTCCTGGTTCGATGATTTTTTGGCAGAGTTATGTCCCTTTCACTTTGAAAATAATATAGATACATCTTAGGAATAAGCAGTTTAAGTTTGAATTTGGTCGTGGTTCAATGATTTTGGACAAACTTATCTTTCTTGAATGTTGGAAAAATTTTGAACTTTCAGTTTCAGCACTCATACTTTTGTGGAAAGTTTGAATTTGGTCTTGGTTCAATGATTTTGGACAAACTTATCTTTCTTGAATGTTGGAAAAATTTTGAACTTTCAGTTTCAGCACTCATACTTTTGTGGAAATGTATGTAGCCATTATTTTGGCTACAAATATGAAATATGCTATTTTCAAAAGGTTAAGACTAAATAATTTCAGTGCTTTGAACATTGTATGAAAATGGTTTGTGTTAACATTGAAAAGTTTTAAGGGCTTTGAACTGCAAATGAAAAAAATAATTTGTGCAAACAAATTTGGAACTAAATATTATAACATCTGAAATTTTGGCTGCATGCGGGGGCATCCGTGGCATGATGACACATTTCTAGTCTTGAAATATTTTGGCTCATCTGGAGTCATGCAGCTTTAAATTAATAAGGAACAACTAACATCCTTGAATTTCAAGTCCACTGTCTAAGTATAGCAGGATAAATATGGAACCGTTGTAGGTAAAATTTATATTAATTGTATTTACAGCACACAGTCTGTTTTCTTTCTTTATTCAGGTAAGAACATAGGCCTAGAATTTACTGCGTATTCCCAGTGTCAGAATGGAAAAAGGCTGAAAGTAAAGAGATGAATGGTGCACAATGGTAAAAGAATATTTTTAAGAAAACCAGCGCAATTCCTTTTTTGTTGTTCCTGGAAAAAATCATGTCAGTGTTTTATTTATGTTGAATTATTTCATAAAGATACAACTGCAGAATTGCATAAGGACCTGTTTTTCTAAATTTTCAAAGGAAGCCAGAGAAAACAGTCACGAAATCAGGAGATTAGATTTTGTATTCTCGTTCAAATATGACAGTAATAGGGCATCTTAAGGAAGAGAGATTTTATCCTTATGTCTACAGAACATTAACTAAACAGGACTGCATGAACTGTTAAGGATTATTATACATGTATCTATGTCAACCATAGTTACACTCTAGTAGCTTCTATGAAACTTTATATCAGTGACAGTGCCAGCATGACCTGTAACATTTTGCATGATCACTCTTGATTGTATTATAGCAGTTTTCATTTTCCTTGGTGTAGCCAATATTCACCATATGGATGATCATGCTTGGACAGTCCTCAGTTGGAACCTATGTCTGAGGTAATAAGGAAATTTTTCTTGCTCTAACTCAGATCTCAGGTATTTGATTAGTGAGAAACCAACACATTATGAAAATCCTGAGGTTTGAAACAGAGCTCTGAAAAAATGTTTTATAACCTCAAGGCCAGATCTATATAATTGTGTAATGGATAGCCTTAGCTTTGCAAAGATTTGTTTGCCCTTGTAAAATCAAGAATTTTGATATTTTTGCCCTGAATACTCATAAGTTAACTGTCTGGTGTTGTTGACAATTGGATCAAACTTGGGTTTATTCAATCTCCCTGTGATGGCACATGTTTAAGCAATAAATTGGAAGAAGACATTGTGCTTATTATAAGGCTATATATCCAAATCATCCTATAGGATAGATTTGGTATATAAACAACCCCACTTACCATACTGATCATTTTATTGTGGTATACGAACATGCCATTCTCTGCTGAAAGAAAAGAAATTTAGAGTTACTATAATCATTGTATGTACATTCCATTCAACTTGAAGTCATTCCATTTCATTACATATGTAAATAATGACTTGAGCTTGTCAGTATTTTAATAAATGATTATTCTACAGTATTATCTTGAAAAAACCTAGCCAGTATTACATTTGTATGTCATAGTCAATATTTATGTAGTTATTTTTTATATGGTAAAATATATTTGAAGTTAGTATTAAGTGCAGAAGAATTATACTTACTTGACATGAAATGATTGTTTTTGCACACACATGAAGATGGAGGGTTGGATGATGAACATTAGTCAACTTGTATTCTATTAATTTTAGGAGATACAAACATTAATTTTCTCACCATGTATAGGTTAGAGTTCATATTGGGTGTTCTTCGTAAATAAGAAAGCTAAAAAGGAGCGGAGCTTGCGAAGCGACTGTTGCTTTCTTATTTATGAAGAACATCCAATATGCACTCTTACCGGCTTAGTGCTCCGCCGACTTGCGTTTTATAATATAAAACGTCCAGTTTATATAAAATCTGTTCTATTAAGATTTGAAACCTGAAAATTTGAAAAATCCTCGCCGGTGATTGGCTTAAAAAAACTGGCGAGCACTAAGTTCAAGATAATTATACTCCTTCAGGAAAATAGTGCTTTCAACAGTTTTCTACATGTTACTACTTAGAAATAGACTCTCATGAAATCCATGAATTTATAAGGTATATTGGGAGAAGTTTATTTGGTATATTGTTTAACCTTAGTGGATGCCATTCTTTTATTGAAGGGGTTAGGAATTGATGGAGTAAAAATTTGGTTCAATTTTTCACTATAGGTTGTTCATGTGTATTTTAGCTGTGTTTTAGCAGCAACAGAGAGATTCCACCAATATCATCACTAATATTCTTATGTATACAAAACAACCAAAGATATGTGCAAATTTGTTGTTAATTTTATTTTTGGGCTTTTTTAAAAAAAATTGTTTTGTTTGGTTTAATTTTTTTTGTATATATGGTTTAGGTTTATCTTTTGGACCATTTTAATTTTTTGTATCATGACTATTATATGACTAAAGACAATCTATCTTATTTTCTGCTGTACATATTTTGCTGTTTTTTCTCCCAAAGTATCTTTGGTTTATTAGTCTTAATGTTATTGTTTTAATTGTTTGGGTTACTGTAGTTATGTAGAATGTAGCATGTTAAATTTTTGAGAAAATGTTTGATAAAATTTAAGAATTCCAATAGTTGTAATTTGAGAATTCTCAGGACTGTAATTTAAGGATTCTCATAGTTATAATTTAAGGATTTTTGAGGTAGTAATTTAAGGATTCTCATGGTTGTAATTGAGGACACTCATGGTTGTAATTTTAAGATCCTCATGGTTGTAATTTAAAGATCCTCATTGATGTAATTTAAAGATCCTCATGGTTGTGATTTTAAGATCCTTATGATTGTAATTTAAAGATCCTCATGGTTGTAATTTAAGGATTTTCAAGGTTGTAATTTAAAGATCCTCATGGTTGTAATTTAAAGATCTTTATGATTGTATTTTAAAGATCCTCATGGTTGTAATTTAAAGATCCTTATGATTGTAATTTAAAAATCCTCATGGTTGTAATTTAAGGATTTTCGAGGTTGTAATTTAAAGATTCTTATGATTGTAACTTAAAGATCCTCATGGTTGTAATTTAAGGATTCTCATGGTTGTAGTTAAAAGAATCTCATAGTTGAAGTTATTATGGTTGTAGTTTTAGGATTCTAATAGATGTAATTTAAGGATTCTTATAGGTGAAATTACAAGACCTCATGGTTGTAATTTAAGGATTCTCATGATTGTAGTTAGAAGAATCTCATAGTTGAAGTTATTATGGTTGTAGTTTAAGGATTCGAAGTTATTATGGTTGTAGTTTAAGGATTCTAATAGATGTAATTTAAGGATTCTCATAGGTGAAATTACAAGACCTCATTGTTGTAATTTAAGGATTCTCATGATTGTAGTTAGAAGAATCTCATAGTTGAAGTTATTATGGTTGTAGTTTAAGGATTCTAATAGATGTAATTTAAGGATTCTCATAGGTGAAATTACAAGACCTCATTGTTGTAATTTAAGGATTCTGATAGTTGTAATTTGACTTTTCCAGTAGTTGTAATTTAGAATCATATCTAAATGATTATAATAATTCTTCATTTTGGATCTTTAAAAAAAAACATTATTGAACTTTATATTGGTTAATTGGATCTAAGGAAAAATTTGATAAATCTCAAATTGATGTCTGGCAAAAACTTAATCCCTTTGGCTGCTCTTATGAACATCTGGATAAATTTCAATGTTTGATCTCATAAAAAATATTATAAATTTTTTAAAATTGGATGAAGGGTTAAAACTTCATAAATTTCTATTTTGGATTTCAGGTAAAATGTAATACCATTAAATATGTTTGTTTTGGATCTCAGGAAAAATATATATTTGCATATCTGATCTCATGTAAATTTGAACTTAAAGGATCTCGTTTATAATTGATGGCATTTTTAATACTCCATAGATTACTTGACAATTCACAAATTCTGAGGATGTAATAAACTTTGTTTTAATGTATAAATCTCAAAAAATGGTTCCATATTGTCAAATTCTCTGTAAATAATTCCATTATCTCATAATTTGCAGGGTACAATATTTTTTTTTAGAAACCATCTTTATATCACTGGATCTCATTGTTATATGATATTATTTCTCATTTGCAAACTTTTGGATTATCATATTAAATATGATATCTTTAGGTTAATATATGACATTTTTAATAAATACTTAATTTGTAAGGTTTCAAATTTAAATCGGTTTTCAATAAATTGTATTCTTTTAGTGTTGGTGAGAAATTTCTGTATAGATTTTTCATGTTGAATTCTGCTTAAGCTAGTGCTAAGGGGGTGTTTACATCAACTTGCATTTTCCAGTACTGTCCGTAATTTTTTTTTTTACCAAAAATACTTTATTGTTCATTGCTTTTACAATTAAAGCTATTAAATAGATGAGACAAAGTATTAATGATAAATGACAGAAAAAAAATAATTCTTCTTTATATTTATACTTGATGATTAAGTATTTTTTGTTTTAATACATTTAACATTTTTGGATATACTGTTTTTAGTTATTGTTTAAATGTGTGTAACAGTTAAGAAAACTGAACACAAATTTCATGTTTTTTTGTTGTTGTTTTTTTTGTTAATAAATGAAAATTTGTATAAAAAGATTCATATTTTTTTAAATGCAGTATTTACTAGCGCATTAGACTCTTTGTGTATAAGTTGGGTCTAAACTTCATGTAAATTTTCATTATATGTCTGTGACTACCATATAAGACTATTTTGTCCCACAATGTTTTTCTTGATGTTATCATTATCAGATGCTGGATAGATTGAATCATGTTTTAAAGAATTGAATCAAATCTTGTAGAAATGTTATCAAAAAAATCTTGTTCATTTTCCAGTTACAAAGTTACAAGAGTGTTTTCCTTTTGAAATAAAGTGCATTTATTTGTATAATTATGAAATATATGTTTTGTTTTATATGTAAATAATGTAACAATATGCGTGTTTTAAGTACATTTGTATTTGTAAAATTGTGCCATCTAAATCAGTTTTTAAGGGTGTAAAACTATAATATTGAGTTCGCCTCATTTGGCAGAATGATTGTAAGAATAAGAATCATTCTAAGGTTTTTATATTGATATAATAAGGTTATTAGACTAAACTATAGTGAAACATGGCAGTGCATGCGCAAATTCCTACCAAAAATAACCATGAAATATTATGTTGGAGAAAAAATTAATCTGTTTAATTGTAATTTATGTATTAAATAATAGAAACACTTGTGAAGTTTTTCTGAAAATTGAGAGTATGATACTAAAATGATAGTTTTATACCTCAATTTTTTTCTAGAATATTTTCTTTGTTATAGCTTTACATCCTTTCAATGCCAGGATAATTCAGAAAGAAGAACTCCTTGAGAGGGTTGCAAGTCTAAGTATCGGGGTATTTCAAGTTTTTGTTGTATTTTTGTGACAATTTGATTCAAACACAGTGTATCATTTTTATCCACCACTGGTTGGGAAAAGTTGTTAGTGACTAACAGCTGAAAGTCCCTGGACTAGCGAACCTTTGGATATAAGTAAGACAACAGCATGTGGTTGAATGTTTAAAAAGCAAAAAATACTGTCAACTTATCAGCATCATACTGCTTAATTTTTGTATTGATGTTGAAGTCCCTCCAACTTTGAATGGATTGTTTCAATATCAGAGCAGGCCAAATGCATTACAAAAATTCAGCTTTATGCTGTGGGTAGCTCAATTTTTGTATTGATGTTGAAATCCCTTCAACTTCGAATGGATTGTTTCAATGTCAAAGCAGGCCAAAGCCATGACAAAAATTAAGCTTTATGCTGTGGGTAGTTCAATTTTTGAATTGATACTGAAATTCCTTCAATATTGATCAAAGGTGGCCAAATCCATTAGTCTAATTCAGCATGTTAAGGTTTAATTGTTAGATATAGTACTGTTTGAAATATGATTTTGATAAGAACATTCTCATTGTCTCACATATATTTTTTATATGAATATAATATGTACTTGTTAATTAAGTTCAAAATCATTAAAGTCAATTTTGATATTTTAAACTGTTTAATACATGTATGCCACTGCCTTTTTTCCTCATTGTTTTGTTAGTTTCTTTGAGAGTTTACATTAAAAAATGTAAAAAAAAAAGAAAAAATATCTTACTTATGGATCACCTAATATATAATTTTCATGCTTCCCGAAGGGTGAGCATACAGTCTCCACTTGTCTGTCCATACGTCCTCTTTTCTTCTCCAGGACATAACTTTGTATAGGTCATATGACAACTTCCCAGCTTTACTGGTGGAGGATACCCCAGGTGCCAAACTGCATTATTGCAGACACCCGAGGAGAACTTGTCACATAACAAACAAGCTTGTGTAACATTGTGGGGACATTGGCTATGACCATTTGATGACCCCTATTGAATTTGAGGTCAGGGTCACAGTGAAACTCCTTGTCCAATCAATTACTTGAAAAGGAATAAATCTAAATTTGTTAAACTTGGTAGGGACATTATGGCCAGGAGATGATCTCTATTGATTTTGAGGTCATAAGGTCAAAATGACACTGTAAAACCCTTGTGTAATCAAGGGACATATTTCTAAAAAAAAATTGTTTTCAAAAAATTAATAAACTCATTCTTTGCTAAGAATTGGCAATTCTCAGAGAGTTTCCTCCACTAGGGTACAGTAGAATGACACTGTATTACATATTTGTCAATTTGTCACAGTAATGAAATGATATATAATTAAAATACATGTATGTAAATTAATATTATGCCATGCACTGGTCACATGAAAACTTTGATCATATTTCTGTGTTATGTTAATATACAAGTATTTGTATTTAAATGTTAGGATGAAAGGGTGACTTTTGAAATCTCTTGGACATCACTGCCCTGACAGAACTCGTTTTGGATAAAAAAAATTGAGAAACTACAACAATATACATGTACTCTCACAATATATTCATATAAGTAACATAATGTATATAAACATCATCAACAAAACATAAACATTGACTATAATTATCCTTGACAAAGTTTCCTTTTCTTGAAGAAGTTCCCTCATTGACATTGAGCAAGCATTCCTAGTTTACAGTGAACACATTTGACAATTTTTGTGAAATGGACTTTTATAACAGTCAACAAAATGATGCGAAAATTGAAGCTTGGAGTGCTCTGTTATACAAACAAAGATTAGTCAAAACCCAATCCAATGCCCTACAAAAATTTATTACAAATAATTCATATTAAATTTTACAAATGAATCACAAATGTTTATTATGCCCCCATTTCGAAGAAAAGGGGGTATATTGCTTTGCACTTGTCGGTCCGTCGGTCTGTCGGTCCGTCGGTCCGTAGACCAAATGGTTTCCGAGTGATAACTAAAGAACCCTTAGGCCTAGGAACTTCAAACTTGGTATGGTGATTGGTCATGACCAGTAGATGACCCCTATTGATTTTGGGGTCAAGGGGTCAAAGGTCAAGGTCACATTGACCTTGTAAGCAAAAACGGTTTCCGATCAATAACTAAAGAACCTTAAGGCCTAGGAACTTCAAACTTGGTATGGTGATTGGTCATGATCAATAGATGACCCCTATCGATTTTGGGGTCAAGGGGTCAAAGGTCAAGGTCACATTGACCTTGTAAGCAAAAACGGTTTCCGATCAATAACTAAAGAACCCTAAGTCCTAGGAACTTCAAACTTGGTATGGTGATTGGTCATGATCAGTAGATGACCCCTATTGATTTTAGGGTCAAGGGGTCAAAGGTCAAGGTCACATTGACCTTGTAAGCAAAAACGGTTTCCGATCAATAACTAAAGAACTTTAAGGCCTAGGAACTTCAAACTTGGTATGGTGATTGGTCATGATCAGTAGATGACCCCTATTGATTTTGGGTCAAGGGGTCAAAGGTCAAGGTCACATTGACCTCTTGGGTAAAAACGGTTTCCGATCAATAAGAAAAGAACCCTTAGGCCTAGGAACTTCAAACTTGGTATGGTGATTGGTTATGACCAGGAGATGACCCCTATTGATTTTGGGGTTAAGGGGTCAAAGGTCAAGGTCACATTGACCTTGTAGGTAAAAACGGTTTCCCGATCAATAACTAAAGAACCCTTAGGCCTAGGAACTTCAAAACTTGGTATGGTGATTGGTCATGACCAGCAAGATGAACCTATTGATTTTTTGGGGTCAAGGGGGTCAAAGGTCAAGGTCACATTGACCTCTTGGGGTAAAAACGGTTTCTGATCTATAACAAAAAGAACCCTTAGGCCTAGGAACTTCAAAAACTTGGTATGGTGATTGGTTATATCCAGCAGATGACCCCTATTGATTTTGTGGTTAAGGGGTCTAAAGGTCAAGTCAATTGACCCTTGTAAGTAAGAACGGTTTCTGATCAATAACTAAAGAACGCCTAGTCCTAGGAATTTCAAACTTGGTATGGTGATTTGTCATAACTAGCAGATGACCCCTATTGATTTTCGGATCAAGGGGTCAAAGGTCAAGGTCACATTGACATTGTAAGTAAAAACGGTTTCTGATCAATAACTAAAGAACGCTTGGGCCTAGGAACTTCAAACTTGGCATGGTGATTGGTCATGACCAGCAGATGACCCCTATTGATTTTGGGGTCAAGGGGTCAAAAGGTCAAGGTCACATTGACCTTGTAGGTAAAAAATGGTTTCAGATCAATAAACTAAAAACGCTTAGGCCTAGGAACTTCAAACTTTGTATGATGATTGGTCATGACCAGCAGATGACCCCTATTGAGTTTTGGGTCAAAGGGTCAAAGGTCAAGGTCACATTGACATTGTAAGTAAAAACGGTTTCTGATCAATAACGAAAGAACGCTTCGGCCTAGGAACTTCAAACTTGGCATGGTGATTGGTCATGACCAGCAGATGACCCCCTATTGATTTTGGGGTCAAAGGTCAAGGTCACATTGACCATCCGATCAATAACTAAAGAACCCTTAGGCCTAGGAACTTCAAACTTTGTATGATGATTGGTCGTGACCAGCAGATGACCCCTATTGTGTTTTGGGTCAAGGGATCAAAGGTCAAGGTCACATTGACCTTGTAAGTAAAAACGGTTTCTGATCAATAACTAAAGAAACACTTAGGCCTAGGAACTTCAAACTTGGTATGGTGATTTGTCATGACAGCAGATTCCCCTATTTATTTTGGGATCAAGGGGTCAAAGGTCAAGGTCACATTGACATTGTAAGTAAAAACGGTTTCTGATCAATAACTAAAGAACGCTTCGGCCTAGGAACTTCAATTTTGCATGGTGATTGGTCATGACCAGCAGATGACCCCTTATTGATTTTGGGGTCAAAGGTCAAAAGGTCACATTGACCTTGTATGTTAAAAACGGTTTTTTTCCGATCAAATAAAAAGAACCTTTAGGCCTAGGAACTTCAAACTTGGTATGGTGATTGGTCATGACAGCAGATGACCTATTGATTTTGGGGTCAAAGGGTCAAGGTCACATTGACCTTGTAGGTAAAAACGGTTTCCGATTCAATTAACTAAAAACGCTTTAGGCCTAGGAACTTCAAACTTTGTATGATGATTGGTCGTGACCAGCAGATGACCCCTATTGAGTTTTGGGTCAAGGGGTCAAAGGTTAAGGTCATGACCAGTAGATACTTGATAACCCTTATTAATTGTTTGATCACTGGGTCAGAAGTCATGCATAATAACCTTATCACATGACTAAATGGCTGCTGATAGGGGGCATACATGTTTTACAAACATATCTTGTTTAATGCCAATTTAACACTGCTCTGATTACAATTCACAACATAGAACCTACAGAAGTAGATATATATACATGAGATTTATCGAGTTTAACTTTCTCATGTGGCGTGTAAACTTAGTAAACAGTGGTCAGTCAGTGTGTACTGAGCAGCTTATGCATTGCAATATCAGACACTTTAGAAACTTTGTAATAGAAATCATCTCAGTTGATGTTGTAAGAATTTT
>NW_026856462.1:0-4426 GCF_026571515.1 Ruditapes philippinarum
TACAAATTTCAAACGAAAACGAACCCAAAAGATGATTCAGGTAATTTGCCAGGGGGTTCTTTTTTTCTTTTTTCAAAATTTAAAATGTGACCCAATAAAAAAAATTTTTTTAAGAATAAAAATAATGGCATACGGATTTTTGGCCTAAAAAGAAATTTTCCCCCTGATTTAATTTTTGCCTTTTTGAAATTTTGTAAATTGGTTAATGTAGATGAATGAATGGTTTTTTTTTGAAGATTGTTTGATTATTGATTGAAAAAAGAATATAGGTACTTCCCTTTTTTATAAAAAGTAAGAATTTATTTTTCTGTCTTGTTTTTTAAAATGAGAATTTAGAATTAATTTTTTTTAAATTTCCCAGTATAGTTTTGCGAAAAATATTAGTTATACTTTTTTTCCTTATTTTACATTGTTTTAAAAACCCTTAAAAAAGGAATTTTATATAAATATTTTTTTTTTTATTTATTTTTTTATTTATGTATGCTTATAAATTTATATTGTATTTGAAAGACTATAAAAAGAAAAAATATAAAATGGAAAAAATTTCGTGAAAAAAAAAACTTAAAATTTTTAAAAGAAAAATTTTGTTGACCCTATATGACAGGGGAAAAAATTGTAAAATTTTTTCCTTTTAAATGACAATAAGCAAAGTCAAAAAAAATTTTATGAAAAAAATTTAAAATGCCTGTTTTTTTTTTTTGGTAACATTTTAACCTCAGCACTTAAAACCCCGTAACTAATATGCAATTGAAAATCTAAAAAATATTTTTGACAAAATAAATCACGTAGTTACGTTATATTATTTTCATTTTCTAATCATATATCAGATAAAAATTTTTGTCAAATATAAAAAAGCAAACATTTACATTTTGTGTTATGTTTTATTCAGGTTTTTTTTAATTTAGTTCTGTTTGAGAAAGTTTGACATTTTAAAAGTTTATCTTATTTTGTGTAATTGCATGGTAGAATTTATGTAAGAAAATTTACATTTACCTTGCGTCAAGATAGAAAATTAGTTAAGGCACATATTGAAATTTTTTTATATTTAAAAAAAAATAAATTGTGAGTATATTGAAAAACTTGATATTTTCCCAGGGGAAATAAAACAATTTTTTGGTTTTTAAAACGATCTGCCAAAAAATTTTTTTAAAATGTTTTTTCGTTTGTTGTTTTGTTTTGGGGCCCTGAACACTTAAACCCTTCTTAAATGAAATTACATATTTTGAAATTAAACGAGAAAGGTTATTTTTTAGAAAAATAAATAAAAAATTCAGTTACTTGATTTATATTAAAAAAATATTGGCAGACAAGATTTTGGAAATTTTAAAATTATTGAATTTTTGAAAATTTTTTGCAGTAGTTTTAAAGAAGAAATGTTCTGAAAAGTTTTGTCTGATTCTTTTCTTTTTAAAAAAAAAAAAGAAAATATTTTCCCTAATTTTTTAAAAAAAAATTTTTTAAATTTTTTTTATTTAATTTTAATATAACGTAAAAATCCAAAATTAAAAAAAAAAACAAAAAACGACAAGAATAAAAAAAATGTACGTGTTAAATTTTAAAGTACAAAATTTTTTAAAAAACCCAGTTTTTTTCTACAAGTAAAAGGTTTTTTGATGATATACTTTTCCCATTGACACAAATGTTTTTTTGAGAAAAATTTTTTTTAATTCTAACGTGAATTTGAATGATTTTGAAAAGACGACACAGATTTAAGATGAAAATTTTTTTCAAAAGGTTAAAAAAAACGAAAAATATCTTCAAAATTTTAACATTTTTTTTAAAATTTAAAAACCGAACCTATGGGGAAAAATCCTGTCAGGTTAACCCTAAAAAAGTAAAGCCCGTCCTTTTTAAATTTCACCAGCAATCACCACAAAGTCCCCCAAGAAACGCCAAGCCTCTATGATTCCAATGAAAAGTACAATACAAAATCCATCCATACCCCATCAGTTTTATAAAAAAATTCCCTTTAAACGACTTCTTCCCCTCCACAGTTGTTTTAAAATTTTGTCGTTTGTACAAAATTTAAACTTCTTTACAGTTTCTCCACAAACCCTTTATATATAGTTATCTGTCTTTAAACTAATCCTTTTGCGTTTAAACCAAAAACTGGGCACTTTTTTTAAAATTTTCCAAAAATTAAATAAATGCACTAAATTTTATAATAAAAAAAAAATCAAAAAAATTTTTTTGTTGGTAATTGGAAAAAAAGAAAATATTTGGTAAAAACTATTTAAAAAACACCCCGGAAAACAAAGAGTTTTTTTTATTTTGTAGAAAACAAAGACAAGAGAAGTGTCTGGTTATAATTTTAGAAAAAAAAGTGTTTTTTTATTTAAGATTTCATTATTATTTAAAAATTGGAAATTTTCCCGGTTTAACCAAGGGGTAAAAAAACAAATTTTAACAAAAATAATAAAAAGGTTTTTTAAATTACTTTTACTCATGTTTTACCATTCAAATTCGTCAATTTTTGGGGTTTTCTAAGTCTTTGAACGAGGGGTTAATAAAGGGTTCCCTTTTAAAATTTAAAAGTTTTTTCCCCCTAATTTCAATTTAAAAAAAAAGAAATGATTTTCCCTTACTTGCAAAAAGAAAATTACCACAAAATTATTTTTAAATTCATTCCATTTAGTAGAACAAAATGGATTTTTTTTTCGTATTTTTTAATTTTATTTTTCTAAAAATTTTCTCATCAATGTTGGGCAATCGCAATTTAAAGTTAATTTTTGAAAATTTATTCATTTAAATTAATGAAATAAATTTACTTTTAAATTGAAATTGCTATACATTTATTTAAAAAAATGAATATATTTTGCTTAAATTTAAAAAATTGGGGGTAAAAACGAAAAAGGTCTAGAAAAACTTATAAAAACCAAACTATCATGTAAAAAAATTCTAATAAAAAAACAATTTTTGGGACACATTTTAAAATTACAGTGGCTCGTAAAAAGTTTTTTTTAAACCACCATTTCATTTTGATAGAATGTAGTAGAGTTCTAGATATTTAGAGATTAAATAAAAAACACTTGTTTTTCTGACCCCCGAAAAAGATCCCCTGTATTTTTAGTTGTTAAAAAACCAAAAATGGTTGATGTCAATTAGGGGGCGCCCCAGTCTGGACACCCCTGGAGTCTATAAAAGGTCACTTTGGGTGTTGGTTTAATTTTTTTTATAAAAAACCTTATGATGGGCTGTAAAAAGTAAAGGGGAAAACCCAATTTCTCAAATTCATTTGATAAAAAGGTTTTGCAGTTTTTTTTAAAAATTTAAAAACCTTTCTGTTCATCTTCCCTTCCCTTGGTCTTAAAAGCCTTAAATGTATAAAATTTTTGCCTTTAAACCAAACCCGGCTAAATTTTAAAAAGATAAAATTAATGCTGATAATTTTTTAAAACCCTTTTTTCTTTTCAGTTTTATTTTTTTTTAAATAAATTTTTTATTTTAAAAAAAAGCCCAAATTTTTAAATTTGGATTGTTAATAATTTAAAACTTAAAAACATTAATTTTTGACAAAAAAAAATTAATTGCAATTTTTTTTTTAATCTTTAAATTTTTAGGTTTTTTGTCTTTTCCTGTTTTAAAAGTTTTTTTTTCCTTTGTTTCGATAAAGTAGTTGAAAAAAGTTTTTTTACGGTTTATTTTTTTATAACATTTTTAACGAGAAGTCTTAAACTTATTGTTAATTTTACCTTTTTTCCTTTAAATATAACCTTTACGCAAACTTTTAAAAAAACGTTGGATTTGGGAAAAAACCCAAAACCATTTTGGCACTTTGAAAAATATTCAAAAAACCCAAAAATTTTTTAAAATTTATTTATTTTTGCCCTTTTTTATGGAAAAATAATTTTTAAAAATAATTTCCCAAAACTTTTAAAAAACTTGCAAAGAAAGCTTGCCCCTTTAAAACCCCTTTAACCATTTTTAAAACAAAAAAATTTAAAATTTTATTTCACGTCCCCAAAAATTTTTAATTTTTTTAAGTTTTTCCCTAAAATAAAAGAAAATTTAAAACCTTTTTAGTGAGGTTTTGTTTTGGTTTAAAAGGGCTTCGTTTCAGGATGTTTAAGTCTTTTTACACGTGGGAGATTTTTTTCCTTTTATTTAAAGTTTATTTTCAATACGGAAATAAAAAAATTTAAAAAAAGCATGCGTTTTTTCTCTAGTTAACTTTTTTAGGGAAAATATTTGTTCTTTTCTCATACTCGAAATTTTCAAGGGAAACAAAAAAGAAAGTAAAAATTAACAAAAACGTGTAAGTTTTAAGAAGCAGCCCTTGCAGCCCCCCGTAAAACAACTGACGAAAAAAAGGGATTTCCCAAGGGCTACCTGTTAAATGAAAAGAAATGAAAAAGTTAAAGCAGTTAAAACTTATCGCATAATTATTTTACGCCTAATTTTTACGAAGTTTATTTCATGATTTTTT